>NC_058403.1:170074053-170193117 GCF_002201575.2 Neomonachus schauinslandi
TATATATATATATATATATATATATATATATATATATATATATACACACCACATCTTCTTTATCCATTCATCTGTCGATGGACATCTTGGCTCTTTCCATAGTTTCGCTATTGTGGACATCGCTGCTATAGACATCGGGGTGCACGTACCCCTTCGTATCACTACATTTCTTTCTTTGGGATAAATACCAAGTAGTGCAATTACTGGGTCGTAGGTTAGCTCTATTTTCAACTTTTTGAGGAGACTCCATACTGTTTTCCAGAGCACTTTTTCAGGTGTCTGTTGGCCATGTGGATGTCTTTGGAAAAATGTCTGTTCATGTCTTCTGCCCATTTCTTGATTGTATCATTTGGTCTTTGGGAGTTGAGTTTGATAAGTTCTTTATAGATTTTGGATACTAGCCCTTTATCTGATATGTCATTTGCAAATATCTTCTCCCATTCTGTCGGTTGTCTTTTGGTTTTGTTGACTGTTTCATTTGCTGTGCAAAAGCTTTTTATCTTGAGGAAGTCCCAATAGTTCATTTTTGCCCTTGCTTCCCTTGCTTTTGGCGATGTTTCTAGGAAGAAGTTGCTGTGGCTGAGGTCGAAGAGGTTGCTGCCTGTGTTCTCCTTTAGGATTTGGATGGACTTCTGTCTCACATTGAGGTCTTTCAACCACTTGGAGTCTATTTTTGTGTGTGGTGCAAGGAAATGGTCCAGTTTCATTCTTCTGCATGTGGCTGTCCAATTTTCCCAACACCATTTGTTGAAGAGACTGTCTTTTTTCCACTGGACATTCTTTCCTGCTTTGTCCAAGATTAGTTGACCATAGAGTTGAGGGTCCATTTCTGGGCTCTCTATTCTGTTCCATTGATCTATGTGTCTGTTTTTGTGCCAGTACCATACTGTCTTGATGATGACAGCTTTGTAATAGAGCTGGAAGTCTGGAATTGTGATGCCACCAGCTTTGCTTTTCTTTTTCAACATTCCTCTGGCTATGTGGGGTCTTTTCTGGTTCCATACAAATTTTAGGATTATTTGTTCCATTTCTTTGAAAAAAGTGGATGGTATTTTGATGGGGATTGCATTGAATGTGTAGATTGCTCTAGGTAGCATTGACATCTTCACAATATTTGTTCTTCCAATCCATGAGCATGGAACGTTTTTCCATTTCTTTGTGTCTTCCTCAATTTCTTTCATGAGTATTTTATAGTTTTCGGAGAACAGATCCTTTGCCTCTTTGGTTAGATTTATTCTTAGGTATCTTATGGTCTTGGGTGCAATAGTAAATGGGATTGTCTCCTTAATTTCTCTTTCTTCTGTCTTATTGTTGGTGTATAGGAATGCCACTGATTTCTCTGCATTGATTTTATATCCTGCCACTTTACTGAATTCCTGTATGAGTTCTAGCAGTTTTGGGGTGGAGTCTTTTGGGTTTTCCACATAAAGTACCATATCATTTGCAAAGAGTGAGAGTTTGACCTCTTTGCCGATTTGGATGCCTTTTATTTCTTTTTGTTGTCTGATTGCTGAGGCTAGGCTTCTAGTACTATCTTGAATAGCAGTGGTGATAGTAGACATCCCTGCCGCGTTCCTGACCTTAGGGGGAAAGCTCTCAGTTTTTCCCCATCAAGAATGATATTTTTTTTTTTTTAAAGATTTTATTTATTTATTTGACAGAGAGAGAGAGAGACAGCGAGAGAGGGAACACAAGCAGGGGGAGTGGGAGAAGGAGAAGCAGGCTTGCCACTGAGCAGGGAGTCCGATGCGGGGCTTGATCCCAGGACCCTGGGATCGTGACCTGAGCCGAAGGCAGACGCTTTACGACTGAGCCACCCGGGCACCCCAAGAATGATATTTGCTGTGGGTTTTTCATAGCTGGCTTTTAGGATATTGAGGTATGTACCCTCTATCCCTGTACTCTGAAGAGTTTTGATCAAGAAAGGATGCTGTACTTTGTCAAATGCTTTTTCTGCATCTATTGAGAGGATCATATGATTCTTGTTCTTTCTTTTGTTAATGTATCACGTTGATTGATTTGCGGATGTTGAACCCACCTTGCAGCCCAGGGATAAATCCCACTTGGTCGTGGTGAATATCCTCTTAATGTACTGTTGGATCCTATTGGCTAGTATTTTGGTGAGAATTTTTGCATCCATGTTCATCAGGGATATTGGTCTGTAATTCTCCTTTGTGATGGGGTTTTTGTCTGGTTTTGGGATCAAGGTAATGATGGCCCCATAAAACGAGTTTGGAAGTTTTCCTTCCATTTCTATTTTTTGGAACAGTTTCAGAAGAATAGGTATTAATTCTTCTTTAAATTTTTGGTAGAATTCCCCTGGGAAGCCATCTGGCCCTGGGCTTTTTTTGTTGGGAGATTTTTGAATACTGCTTCAATTTCCTTGGTGGTTATAGGTCTGTTCAAGTTTTCTATTTCTTCCTGGTTCAGTTTTGGTAGTTTATACATCTCTAAGAATGCATCCATTTCTTCCAGATTATCTAATGTGCTGGCATATAGTTGCTCATAATATGTTCTTATAATTGTTTGTATTTCTTTGGGGTTGGTTGTGATCTCTCCTCTTTCATTCATGATTTTATTTATTTGGGTCATTTCTCTTTTCTTTTTGATACATCTGGCCAGGGGTTTATCAATCTTATTAATTCTTTCAAAGAACCAGCTCCTAGTTTCGTTGATCTGTTCTACTGTTCTTTTGGTTTCCATGATTTCTGCTCTGAGCTTTATTTCTCTCTCCTGCTGAGTTTAGGCTTTATTTGCTGTTCTTTCTCCAGCTTCTTTAGGTGTAGGGTTAGGTTGTGTATTTGAGACCTTTCTTGTTTCTTGAGAAAGGCTTGTATTGCTATCTACTTTCCTCTTAGGGCTGCCTTTGCTGCAACCCAAAGATTTTGAACAGTTGTGTTTTCATTTTTATTGGTTTCCATGAATTATTTTAATTCTTCTTTAATTTCCTGCTTGACCCATTCATTCTTTAGGAGGATGCTCTTTAGCCTCCATGTATTTGAGTTCTTTCTGACTTTCCTCTTGTGATTGAGTTCTAGTTTCAAAGCATTGTGGTCTGAAAATTTGCAGGGAATGATCCCAGTCTTTTGGTACTGGTTGAGACCGGATTTGTGACCTAGTATGTGATCTATTCTGGAGAATGTTCCTTGGGCACTAGAGAAGAATGTGTATTCCGTTGCTTTGGGATGGAATGTTCTGAATATATCTGTGAAGTCCATTTTGTCCAGTGTGTCATTTAAAGCCTTTATTTCCTTGTTGATCTGTTGCTTAGATGATCCGTCCATTTCAGTGAGGGGTATGTTAAAGTCCCCCACTGTTATTGTATTGTTGTCAATGTGTTTCTTTGCTTTTGTTCTTAATGCCTTATATAATTGGCTGCTCCCATGTTAGGGGCATAGATATTTACAATTGTTAGATCTTTTTGTTGGATAGACCCTTTAAGTAGGATATAGTGTCCTTCCTCATCTCTTATTACAGTCTTTGGTTTAAAATCTAATTTGTCTGATAATAAGGATTGCCACCCCAGCTTTCTTTTGGTGTCCATTAGCATGGTAAATGGTTTTCCACCCCCTCACTTTCAATCTGGGGGTGTCTTTGGGTCTAAAATGAGTCTCTTGCACAGAGCATATCGATGGGTCTTGTTTTTTAATCCAATCTGATACCCTCTGTTTTTTGATTAGGGCATTTAATCCATTTACATAACTATTGAAAGATTTGAATTTGGTGCCATTGTATTGCTTGTAAGGTGACTGTTGCTGTATATTGTCTGTGTTCCTTTCTGGTCTATGTTGCTTTTAGGCTCTCTCTTTGCTTGGAGGACCCCTTTCAATATTTCTCGTAGGGCTGGTTTTGTGTTTGCCAATTCCTTTAGTTTTTGTTTGTCCTGGAAGCTTTTTATCTCTCCTTCTATTTTCAATGACAGCCTAGCTGGATGTAGTATTCTTGGCTGCATATTTTTCTCATTTAGTGCTCTGAATATATCATGCCAGTCGTTTCTGGCCTGCCAGGTCTCTGTGGATAGGTCTGTTGCCAGTCTAATGTTTCTACCATTGTAGGTTACAGATCTCTTGTCCCGAGCTGCTTTCAGGATTTTCTCTTTGTCTCTGAGACTCATAAGTTTTACTATTAGATGTCAGGGTGTTGACCTATTTTTATTGATTTTGAGGGGTGTTCTCTGTGCCTTCTGGATTTTGATGCCTGTTTCCTTCCCCAAATTAGGGAAGTTCTCTGCTATAATTTGCTCCAATATACCTTCTGCTCCTCTCTCTCTTTCTTCTTCTTTTTCTGGGATCCCAACTATTCTAATACTGTTTCGTCTTATGGTATCACTTACCTCTTGAATTCTGGCCTCGTGATACAGTAGTTTATTTATTTCTTTTTCTCAGCTTCTTTATTTTTCATCATTTTGTCTTCTATATCACTGATTCTCTCTTCTGCCTCATTTATCCTAGCAGTTAGAGCTTCCATTTTTGATTGCACCTCATTAATAGCCTTTTCGATTTCGACTTGGTTAGATTTCATTTCTCCAGAAAGGGTTTCTCTAATATCTTCCATGCTTTTTTCAAGCCCAGCTAGTATCTTTAAAATCATAATTCTGAACTCTAGTTCCGACATCTTATGTCCGTATTGTTTAGGTCCCTGGCAGTAGGTACTGCCTCTTGTTCTTTTTTTTGAACAGTAGGTACTGCCTCTTGTTCTATTTTTTCCGTCTTGTCATTTTGTTCGGAGTACAATAGAGGAATGAGAGAACAAAATGCTAACAGGGTAACAAAGACCCCAGAAAAATATACACTAAACAAATCAGAAGAGACTTGAAATCAGGGGAAAAGGAAAGAAGGAAAAAAGAAAAAAAAGAATATGATCAAGTATGATCAGAGTGGTACATAGATCATTGCCACACACTAGATTTTGGGCATATTTTGGTCTGTTAGAAGAAAGTGCCTCCCAAAATTTTAAAGAAAGAAAACTTATATCTGTACAAAAATAAGGGTAAATACAGTGAAGGGATGGAATATGACTGTAAAGATAATTATAAAAGATTTTATAAAAGGAATTGATAAGAAGTTGGTTGAAAAAAGAAAGAAGAGGAATTTAAAAAAAAGGGAGAGAATGTGATCAGGCAGGAGACTAGAACACTAGAGATTTAGGGTATATTTTGGTAGTTTTTGGTCTGTTAGAAGAAACTGTATCCCAAAATTTTAAAGAGAGAACAACTTATATATATATATGTATATATATATATACACACCAAAAATAAGTTTAACTACTATGAAGGCATAGAAGATGACTCTAAAAATGAAAAATAAAAAAGATTTTTAAGAAAAGGGACTGATAAGATGTTGGTTGAAAAGGGGAAAAAGAAAAAAAAGAGAATTAAAAAAATTAACTTTGAAAGACTACAGAATCATGGTAAAAAAGCCATGAATTCTGTGTGCAGTATTCCCCTAGCACTGGAGTTCTGCCGTTCTCATTGACAGGTAAACTTGGTCTTGGCTGGCTGTTCTTGCTGATCTGCTGGGGGAGGGGCCTGTTGCCGTGGTTCCCAAATGTCTTTGCCGGAGGCGGAATTGCCCCGCCCTTTCCCAGTCGTGGCTAAGTAACCTGCTCGGGTTTGTTCTCGGGAGCTTTTGTTCCCTGCAAGCTTTCCGTACAGCTTTGGAGGCCGAGAGTGAAAATGGCGGCCTCCCAATCTCCGCCCCGGAGGAGCCGAGAACTCGGGGCCCTGCTCCTCAGCGCACCCCCAGAGAAAAGCAGTCAGTCACTCCCGTCTCCCTGGTCTCTGGCCGCACTCCGTGCTCACCCGGCCTGTGACCGCGCGTTTCTATCTCTGGCACACGACCCCGTGTGGAGTCTCCAAACCCAGCAGATCCCTGCGGTGCACTCCTGCGCCGCTCCTCCCAGGGGAGGAAGGGGAGTCTCCCTGGATCTGCCGCTTGTTGGGTCCCTGCTGGAGGAGCAGTGGCCCGACTGTGCCGCGGATCACGGTTTATGGCAACCCTGAGCTGAGAGCCCGTGCCTCGGCTCCGTCTCTGCAGCCGGCTTCCCCGCTCCGATACCTGGGAGCTCTGCCACACTCAGGCACCCCCGGTCTTTCTGTGACCCCGAGGGTCCTGAGACCACACTGTCCCAGCGATGGTCCCACCCTTGCTTAGCCACTGGAGCGACGTCCTTCAGCAGAGCCGGCTTCTAAAAGTTCCGATTTTGTGCTCTGCTGCTCTATCACTTGCCAGAAGCAGCCGACGGAGGCCCCCTCCCCTGCCACCTACCGTCCCGAATATCACCTTGGATTCACTTCTCTGCACGTCCTACCTTCCAGAAAGTGGTCGCTTTTCTGTTCTTAGAGTTGCTGCTATTCTTTTCTTCGATCTCCTGTTGAGCTCATAGGTGTTCAGAATGGTATGATCCCTATCTAGCTGAATTCCTGGGACCAGACGAAAATTAGGTCTCCTACTCCTCTGCCGTCTTTCTCCTCCCCCCGGAAACTGATTTTTTATGCATCTTCAAAAAATGAAGACAGGTTGCCTTTTTTTCCTGTATTTAAGAAAGGAACACAAACAACCCTCGTGATTTATTCCCCAGACACCTTCTGTGGTAATACTCTAGCTACATTTGATCAAAGGTAGAGCTTCTGAAAATTTCATGGGCAGCCATTTATGTAAAAGCAGTTTGCAAAAATAGTAAAATGTCACAATACTGTAAGGTGTTCTTGCTTTTATGCCTTTCAGTTTTATATTAGTTAAGAGCTTGTGATTTTTAGTTCTGGAGGAATCTCTTTCTAAATCTCTTACCATCAGATCAGATGTTTGGCTCTTGGATCACAAACACATTACCTTAAAGAAGAGTTTCGAGTAGCACATCGTAGTCGTGTGTTTCAATTCTTCTGGACTTCTGAAAGAAAAGCTTTTTAGCTATCTTTTTATACGGTGTGGTTGACACCACAAAAATAGGCTTGAGACTGTGTACTCTGTTAAAACACTGCTTGTTTCGGCATTAATTCTTACACATATCCTTTTGGCTAGATCACTTTTAGAAAAAAATTGGTGAAGCCTGTTTCTACTCATTCTTGAGGTGTATCAGTTTTGAGTATAAAATTCCTGCCTACAGGAAATGACTATCCATTTTTAAATTTAGGAAATACAGGTTCTTTGAGGTTTATCTTTTTAAAATATGGAGACAATTTCGATTTTAACCTGAAAAGTTGTGCATTAATCACCCCTATTCTTTGTCAAGTAGTGCAGGTTTTAATTGTGAGTAAATTAGCATAGGATCCTAGTTTGATATAAATATAGATAATTGAAAAAGGAGTCTTACACACTAGTCAGTGTACCACCACTTTTAATGTTCTGGAGATAGAATTCATTCAGTTTTGAGAGAGGACCTTGTGAGGATGGCTGCTTGGCGGTCAGCAGGCTCATAAGCAGGTATCTATAGGCTTCTTGATCTTGTTAATCTGTATCTCAGTTGGACAATCTGAGACATGGTTTTGTGTGTTTTAATGAGTGTTTCTAAGAGGAGTCTAATAAGCATGATAGTTTGCTTAAGGATTCCCACGCCAGCTTGACACTATTTTTGAAGATTTAACAGATACTGCCTTAAGTTTGCAGGCAACTTTTGTATAGTTAGGCAGTCCTTCTTTTTTCAAACCTGATACAGACACTTTAGATACACTTTTACCCTTGTTTTAGTTTAATGGTAGAACAGTGGAAGATTTTGTCATCATGGTCATTTTAAATATCACTGTTGAAATAAGTATGTCAGAGTCAGCTCTGAGGTACATGGGCTCTAAGGGAGTGGCTTTGGAATTTATTAAGTCATTTAATGCCTAATAGTGTGTTCAGCACCGGGTGGTACTGAGATGTTATGTGGCAAGGAAACTGCACAAGATGCTGCCTATTTCTCATCCCAGTGTTTAAACAGTTGTGTTCATTTTTCTGCACTAAGATTGGTTGTTAAAAATTAACCATTAAAAAATCCTAACTTTGTTTTGTAAAGTGGTAAGCATAGGGTGAGCGTGACTGTAGTTCATTCCTGACTTAAGTGCTCTGTGCTAGTTGTGTGTCCTTGTCTGTGGGATCTTGCCATTTTAAGCCTGAACATGATGAGTTAAACAAATAAGACTGCTTTTTTATTCTAATTTTTTTGTGAATTACTGATTGAATTCTTCCTGTTCTGTGGCTAAAGCACCTTAGCTTGTTCACAGTAAATTCTGAATTAGGCCTTTGCAACAGGGCTGTCACTGGCTTACCGCAAGCAAGGAGGTCCAGACGTGCAAAGACCAAGGATGCATATGTTTGTTTGGAACTAGGTCCTCTTTTCCATACTGTCTTACTTCTCTAGTAATAATAATAATAATAATTTTAGACTCTCAAACATTAGCACTCAGTTACTTTCATATTTAGAGTTGCCAAGGACTAAACAGAAGGTGCTAAGGAAGGAGAGAGGCATAAAAGGTTTTAGGAAATACAATTCCTTCATCCCATGTATTTTTCAGATTGTTAAATGTGTTCCCTTGCTTAAAATTTGAGTAAAGTTTGTTAGGTTCTGAAATTTGGGTCTCGATCACTAGGCCAAGAAAAATTGCAAGCTGATTTATTTTGGACTGCAGATGACCTAAAAACTCTGTTCTACTTTAGGGAGACCTCTCTGAGCCACTCACAAAGTGTAGGGAAAGGGGATGGTAGATGCCCTTGGCGGGAACTCCATGTGCATTGGTACCGTCTCAGTGGCTCAGCTTACTGCGCCTTTAGCCGGGTGCTAACTCACCACAGGACTGGATCACGTAACACCGCTTGTCTTTAGATGGATATAAGGCTCAATTCACTCCTCTCTTCATAGAGTTTATTCACATTTGCCTCATATTTCCCACCAGGATCTGAAGCAGTGCATCCATATGTCTCCATGTCTGAGAAGTAGTTAGGTAGTCAGAATTGGGAGATGCTTACATGATTCTAAACCAACCCAAGCTTCTCAGGTTGCCACACACTTTTTCAGCAGAAATGATACTTAAAGGGTCTCGAAGTGTAGTCTTCCTGATGTGTATTCAGTGAACCTTGAAACCGTTTGCATACACTTCCCTTCACATTTGCCATTGAGAACTGCACATCCTAAACCACATAAAATTAAGCTTCCACAAGTATGCCTGTGTCATCTTCCATTCTGACAGGGCTGCATCAGAGAAGATGTCCCTGATCACTAAGGAGTTAGGCCAGTATAATCTGGAACACTCTTCCAGAACTCACTTCCATCTGGAAATGTCCCTTATTCTGTGATTTGATCTTTGAAACTAAAATTTGCTTATTTCCTATCACAGCGCCTTTCACTCCTCGCTGGGTTTATGGTAGTGGGGTTCTCACAGTGAGGAAACTTTTCTTTAACCTACTCGGGAGTGACGTAAACGTTTTTAAGTGCACTCCCTCCTTACCCAGACTATCTCTTCGTTCCTTTATACAGCCCTACTGTGTTCATCAAATATGAAATGTAAAAAGAAATGAAAGGTGGAAACAAATTAAGAAAGTGATCGAAGCTCATCTTTCTAGTCTTGCTGAATTTATAAGCCATGCTCATACGGAGCAGGGAAGAACTGAACACTGATTCCAAAGGGCAAGGCCCTCCAGTGTGGACTCACATGTTAGTTTCCAAGTCTGCCACAGTTTCTCTACAAAGACAGAAATGTTCTCATTGCGTTCCGTTTTCTTATGTGAAAGGATACACACTGTCCTGGACCAGGAGATTATTCTGTATGGGCTTTTGGAGCACGGCTTCCTTGTTGCTTGAGGTGCACAGTGTCTCTTGCGTGGCTGCACTGTCACGTAGATAACCGGTCCCCTAAGGATGACAGTGTACAGTGACCTCTCATACATGTAAATATTTATGATAAGTTTTGAGACATGGGATTATTGGATGATAGGGAAGCTGCATTTGTAATTTTCACAGATATTTTCGAAGCACCTCACTAAGGAGGTTGTTGCTATGTGTACCCTGATGCTGGCTTCACAGACTGTGTAGTGTCCAGTGTAATTTTTGATGACCTGATAAGTAAAATACAGAATCTTGTTGGAGGTTTAATTTGAACTTCTTTGGATATGAATGAGGTATAGCATTTTGTGTTGAATAGCAATTTGTATTTCCTTTATTGGGAAGTATCTGTTCATTGTATTTGCCCTTTGTAGATTTTTAGGAGTTTTTCATACGTCAGGAAACTTATCCCTTTGCCTGTAATTAATAGGTTCCAAACATTTTCCCTGGTTTGTGACTTGTCTTTTGACTTTGTCTTTGGTGTATTACAGAAAGGTTTTTTTTTTTTCTTATGTAGTTCAATTTACCTTTCTTTGTCAATGCCTCTGTATTCTGAATTATAGCTAGAAATGACTTCCCTGTATAGAGGAATCTTTATTTTTTAAAAAAATATTAAAAATGTGATCTTTTACTTTTGATTGTTGATTTCATTGCTTTTAACGAAATCAAAGCTTTTAAGCTTTTATCCACATATGGTTTATCCTGGTATGAATTCAATTCTACTTTTTTCCCTGATGGCTCCCTCTTGTCCTGTTAGCATTTTCTGAAAAGCTCGTATTTTCCTTTACTGACAGGACCAGATATCATATAGACCAAACTCATGATTCTTTTCCTTCTGCTTTGTTGTCAGTCTATTTGTGTACCTCCACAATACTGTAATAACCGTTGACAATTTATAATTTTTATAAATGTAAGTATGACTAGTAACCCCTTACTGGTCTTCTCTTTTTTCAAGGTGTTTGTGAAGGCTACTGTCGTTTCACCTTCCCATAGGAACCTCAGAATCTGGTTTTGTCTTGTCCCAGAATAATAATAGGAGCAGTAAAAAAAATAGCATCTGTTGCCTATTTTTATAGTAAAGAAGAAAAAAGTCTTGAAATCTTAGGCTCTGTGTAGTCAGGGACTCCCGCAAACAGAATTGTGATTTCCCAGGCATACATCTTATCCTTGTAGCTGTGCATCTGCCATGAGGAGTTGAGAACTCTCAGAGCAGGAAAGAGCATATCCTCCCATTCCCTTTTTTACACGCAAGTAGGGATTTGGTAAAAGAAGGAAGGAAACAAAAACTAGTAGCTTTTGAATAATTTGGATAGATTATTTTCATTATTTACATTGCTGATTGTGATGGGATTTAAAACAATAAATGACCACCTTTGGTCACTGTGTATATCAGTGATGATATTTACTATTCATGTTTAGCCTTTTAAATTACTCTTCCAATTTCATTGCACTTCAAAGAGCCATTTAAGTAGAGTTTCACATTTTTTTAATATTCCGCATTGTTGGAAGGCAAAGTTGGAGCTATAGTTACGAAGCTTAAAAATGGAAGAATGTGATGGATTATGTTCAGATAACAGAGATTTCATTTTAAGGGCCTTTCTGCTTGCTTTCGATAGTAAATCCTGTTCCCAGAGTGAATACTCCTTCACTAGAGAATCAGTCATTGGTCACTTTTAAGCACCTAACTTTTGGGCTAGTATTAAAATTTTTTGAGGTATAGCCCTTTTAAGAAGTAAGTCATGGTGTTGATATATGTGAAGAATGCCCATAAATTGCTAGAACTTACCATCATTATTACCCGGATACAAGACAGGAGCCTCTGCTATTGTGTCAGAAGTCTAAATTGGACTTCTAAATTTGAGATACTGAAATGGCTTAAATCTGGGCATGATTTGCTCTGTATAAGCTAGCTAGTCTTCGCTGGTATACTTCTCTTCAGTTTGTATATTTGACTGTATTTATACAGTCATCACAAATATTAAGGCTAAATATATTTAATTGATCTATAAATGGAACTTCAGAATCTGTTAAGATAATCCTGATAAGAGAATTTTTTTGGCCTTCTCACTTTAAAAAGTTACAGCTTGGTCACGTTCACCAAGCATGCGTAGGCGGCAGGGCACGTGGTAACCATCCTGACCCACTGCGCTGCTCTTAGTAGACTAGCCAGCCACGCTTTGTTCGCCTTATATTCTCGTGGGAAGGAATGTTTATAGATGAATAAATTGGTTTGGTTTCTCTTTATCTTGACATGGGTGCCAAATAAAATTATTTGCTTTTGTATTACAAAAATGATCATTCTCACATCATTCTAAGTGTATATTGATAACTGAGCTGGGAGTGTGTAGTGCATGTCAATCAGCCACACTGAAGCTTCATTGCATTTTTGTCATTTTGTAATTCTGAGTATACCACTGGAAAGTAAGCTTCTCTGCACTAAAACATAATGCTCCACAGGACAATGATTTTAGTATTTTTTTTTGTTTTAATCACTGGTTTACCCCAAATGCGTCAAGATAATGCCTGACATATATTGGGTGTTCAAAATATTTTTTGAATATCTGAGTAATGGTTAGAGTCAGACTCCTGGATGCACAGCCTAGCAACTCCCCATTTATGAACTGTGACCTTGGGCAAGTTTTACCATCCTTCTGTGCTTCTGTTTCCTTATCTTTAATATGGGGATGATAATGCTACCAAATGCAGAATTTTTGTAAGAAATGTACAGTGGTTGCCTTTGCTATTACTGAATAGTCAGGGTTACCTGATAGGCTGCTTTAGCATGTTTTTATTCTGTGTTTATTCTGTAGTATTTATTTGTACTGTGACAAAAATCCTTAGGCCTTAGTTTTTTTGTCTGAAACGTAAAGAACTGATTGGAGAGTAACTTAAGTGTCTTATGTTCTGGCTCCTTTGGCTTAAATCACTTTTTGAACATGTACTTGGAGGCCATCCCAAACCCATCTTTTGTTTTCTTGGAATTGCCAAATTTCTTATGTTTGCCCCTGTGGTAATTCATCTTTTGGTAGCTTCAAATACAAGAAGGATTATATTGAACCAAAAAATCTCATTAAAGAATCCAGTGGTTCATGAGCCTTGAAAAACAAGTCTATCCTCATCCATGTAGTAGTTCCCTAAAATACTTAAAAATTATTATCATGTCCCCTTGAGAGGCAGCTCCAAACTGATCATCCCTAAAGCAAACTCTTGACCTCCCCTTAGCATCCTGATCCCTGACCTGACAATTGAAGTTCCCAGTTCTGGCTGTTACAGAAGGGGAACATTATCGTCTCATTTTAGATTCTGGATGTCTTCAAAACCATAGGATTGCGGAGAGAGTAGGATGTGAGCTCTGCAGCACAAGGGTTAGTTCATAACTGTCAACTAAGTCCCCCAAGTCTTTCCTACATGTGTCGTGTACCTACCCCATTTCATACCCATTCATTTGGTCTTGCAGGTACAAGCATAGGATTTCCCTTTCATTTTGTTAAGTCTTATAGCTTGCTTTTCTTGTTCCACTCTGGGACAGTCCCCATCTTCTTCCTTTCCCACCTCCTTTTCATGTGTCATGCCCGATGTCTGACAGTTTACAAAAGTATGAATATCTGTACCTCTGTAGGTTTTGTTTTCTTTATTGAGAAAGATGAAATCATTCATTGTACTGTGGGTTTGATATACCTTGTTTGATCAGGTGCAGCATATCCTCTCTTACATACATACACAACAATCTATTGTTCCTTGACATTTAGGTTGTTTTCAATTTGTTGCTGTTAACAGCACTATTGCAATGCATTCTCTCAGTCGTGTTTTTGTGTCCTATAGAACACTTCTCTTTCCAAACTTTCTTGGTAGGTTTTATACATTTATTTTTCCAAATCAACTTTAACTTACCCTTCTAAATTCCAATCTCATTGGTATTACATTGAATATATACTTTGAGGACTGACATCTTAATGATTATCGAGTCTTCTCATCAAACATAGAAATTCCACTGGAATTTAAGTATAATTCACATTTTTCTATGGTTTTAGGCATGCTTTCATTTGTATTCCAAAATACAATTGGAAGACATACCCAGTGGTTTTCCCCTTTCCCTGAATTCTATGAAATGGGGACTTAATCATGTTGAGTCTTAAGTGTATGATCATTGTTTTCTTGGAATTGCCAAATTTCTTATGTTTGCCCCTGTGGTAATTCAGTTGAAAGCCATTTAAAGTTTTACACAAAGACCATTTGGATGGTATTTTGAGTTTTCACTGCTTATACTGAACAATAGTATAAAAGCAGATAATGTGGTCAACAGAAGTATGTTTAGTCACTCTTCAAGTTCATCTTAATTTTACTAAGTTTGCTTGGCACTGAAATTTTATACTTAAACTTTGCCAGTAAGAATGAGGGTTCTAGGTACAATATAAAGATATAAAAACATGATTGTCAAATTTAATAGAAAATCATCTGTTACAGGGTTATCTACAAAATGTTCCATATTTTTGAAATTAAAAAATCTTTTCCAGGGCCAAAATCAATTTTCAAATATTTTTCTTTCCACTATAAGAATCTGAGTTTCTTAAGTGACTTTCTTTTTCTGTTTTCAGAGAAAGTTTCATTGTGCAAATTTGACTTCATGGCCTCGCTGGCTGTATTCCTTATATGATGCTGTAAGTATTACCTGGTACATTTTTCTTTCTACAGTAAGCCTTTTCATAATTAAGGGTCATTAGAATGAAACATATGCTTTCATACTCAGTGGTATCTCATTTTCAGAACTAATGCCATCCTTTACATTTAGGTAGAGCACGAAGGAATCGGATACTACTGGACTTACTTTGCTTTTAATCTATAGAATTTTTCATTTTCCCAGTTTCTAGTGGCTTATAAATTCAGGACAAGATGAGACATTTTGGGGTCTATTAAGGATTTGAAATGTGGTAAGTGTAGGTAGATTTAGAAAATTAAAGAATCCCATAACATGTTTTGTTTTTTTTTTCCTAAATGAGTATATGAACTTATTGTCTCCTGATCCCCAGTTAGTCTATTACATCCGCAAGCATTTTGCTCCTCAAATTGTAATACTTCAGCATCACCATGCCTTGCAAGACTTAAAACTGGAATTCTTCAAAGAATCTGGGTTTTAGACATAAACACTGTGTTCGAAGCTTTTCTGTCATTTCCTCTGTGGCATGGGGCAAATTACTTACCTAAATAAATTGATTTTAAAAAATGGGTATAATGATAGTCATTGTACTTGGCACACAGTAGGCATTCAACAAATGTCAGTCATTTCCCTTAGTGAATCACCTCACGCACAGATGTAGACTCTTGCTTGGGAAGACTAAACACTGAAGGTTGAACACTTACCACAAGCAGAACACGAAAGGAAACTACAGTTCACTCTGCCCTGCAGCAGCTTTGGGCTATTACAGATGACACAACAGACAAGTATTTGTGAAAAGATAGTAGGCAGTCTTGTGTACTAAATAGGTGCCAAGTAAGGTATGTAGGTAGCAAGTGCTCATGAAGTTTTTAGGAGCCACTGTCCCTATGAACAGAGTCAGAAAAGCCGTCCTAGAAAGGGGGAGAAGGGAGACCAGTTCCACACAGTTGATCAAAGAACACCTAGAAGGCAGTGAGTCAGGAGCATGTGCCATGGGGAAAGAGACAGTGGAGGAGAGAGGCCTGGAAAGCTAACTTAGTGCCGGGCACACAAGCTGGGGCTTTGATCATCTGAGCGTAAGGAAACACACTTTTAAACTGGGACTCAGATTTTAGTAGAGTGAAGACTTAAATTGCTATTAATATAGTAGTTTTATTAAAGAGAGTTGAAAATCTAGCAGTACGTTCTAAAAAGTCTGTGAACCTTATTATGGCTGCTTTTACTTTAAACAAGGAAACTTTAATGGATAGAATCAAGAAACAGCTACATGAATGGGACGAAAATCTAAAAGATGATTCTCTTCCTTCAAATCCAATAGGTATGAAAAGTCAGCTTCCTTCCTGGGGCCTTTTGATATTTTACTAAATTATTTTTCTGTTTAATGAAACAAAAAATTTTAGTTTAATATTTTTATTCGCTCTGAAAAGCATACATATCTGGGCTTTTAAAAAAGATTTTTTTAATTAATTGTAACAAAGTTCTTAAATTTTGTGAGTAATCTTAAGCAAAGTTTTTCTGTTAAGTTCAAATTGCAGACAAGATCGGGCACGTTCAGGGTGGTATGGCCGTAGACCAAATTGCAGTAAACGGGCACATCCAAAAACTTGAGGGTCAGAACTCTCCCTTTTCTTTAAGATGGCTTTCAAAAGGACCCTGATTCTAAGACTTACTTCATCTTATGTACATCATTGCTCTGGTTATTAGGTACAGTTACTGTAGCCATTTTTCTAGTCTTTTAGCAGATTGACTTCCTATACCATGGGTTTGATTTTCATGTTTAAAAGACCAAAAAAAACCTGTTGATAAAAGTCAGAAACCCAGACCCTGGAGCACAGCTCTCTTGGACCTCGCCGCCCTCACATCTTGAGAGTGTAATTTGGCTTCAGTAAACTTTCCCGCCTATACTGCTAAAAATAAGTAAATAAAAGACATTTCTAAAACCAATTATGGGAAAATAATTTTAGAACTTCCTAAGAATATATACTCGATAGCTAGTGTATTTTAGTATTAATTATGTCAAACACATTCTTTGGGAGCCCTGTAGAGAGGGTTTATTTCAAAAAGACAGTCTGATTCATAAGTCATCTGTTACTTATCTGCTTCAAAAACTTGAAAAACCACCATGTCTTTAAGACTTTTCTTACAGAGTAGCTGCTTGTCTTCCTATTGATGATGTATTAAGGATTCAGCTCCTTAAAATTGGTAGTGCCATCCAACGACTTCGCTGTGAACTAGACATTATGAATAAAGTGAGTAAAGTGACCGTGTTCGTGACACCTATTTTAGGCTTGATTATCTATGGGACCCAGTCATGTAGTCATGCAATTAGAAAACTAGTTGTGCTAGTTTAATTTTTTTTTGAAGATTTTATTTATTTATTTGAGAGAGTGAGCGAGCAAGCATGGGGGTGTGCAGAGGGAGAGGGGAAACAGACTCTCTGCTGAGCAGGGAGCCTGACACGGGGCTCGATCCCAGGACCCTGAGATCATGACTGGAGCCGAAGACAGACGGTTAACCTACTGAGCCACCCAGGCCACTAGTTTTACATGATTCAAAGGATAATTCAGACATTTCATTTGGGATCATACAGACACTTAGATTGTTTTTACATCCCTCAAACATTTAAGAGTTTGTGAAGACACTCCATTTCTACACGGAGCATCTGTGCCTATATGTATCTGTCACTCCTTGTCCTACAAAGTCAGTAGTTTTATAAATGAGTATGTGTGAGATCTCAGAGGTTTTCTTGGTCCTACTTTAAAACTATTTTTGAATGATTGGAAGGAAAACATATTTAGAGGGATCAATACTTTAGAGAAGTTTCTTGATGAGCTATGTAATTACATAATTAAACAAATGTGAATTTTCCCCACTAATTTTCTTTTAAATTTTTTAGTGTACATCTCTTTGCTGTAAACAATGTCAAGAAACAGAAATAACAACCAAAAATGAAATATTCAGGTGAGAGCTTTATTACATTTTCAGTATACTTCTAAATACATTTTCCCAACTGCTGTAACAGAGTTATGGTCAAGACCATATTTCCATTTCCCATAGATTTCCCTCTATTAAATAATCATCATTCAGCAAATGCAATGTGGGGAGTTGACACCCTTCCTGATTGGGTACTCAGCAGCAATGATTATGTAAGATATTATTCACAGGTAATGAGCATGGTAGAGTCAAACAGAGGGGCAATCCTTATTTTCCCCCATTCCTGCTTGATAATCTGTTTATCTTCTTAGTGATTAAGGACCTAACATGAATGCCTCAGGTATGGTCTTCCAGGCAGACATAGTGGGACATGCTTCTGAACATGTACTGATGCTGTGATATAAGTGTTTAAGAATTATTTTAGTTAGTACTTATAACTATAAACTAGGACAGTAAAGAAACTGTTGCCTACAAAGTAATCAGTTGCCCAAGGATGACTAAATAGGACCTTTTCACTGTACTTCCACTCTGAGACTCCTTTAGATGAGCTCCCTGTTTTACAAACATGTAGACTAATGAAACTGGGCTGACTCCCAACCTCCTCTTCACATACCAGAGTTCTCACATTACCTCTTATAACCCCATTAGACATTTTTTTCCTTCCCATTTTGACTTCTGTGCTGATTCTGTCTTGTAGTTTATCCTTATGTGGACCAATGGCAGCTTATGTGAATCCTCATGGATATGTGCATGAGACACTTACAGTGTATAAAGCTTGCAACTTGAATCTGATAGGCCGGCCTTCTACAGAGCACAGCTGGTTTCCTGGGTAATGTGGTGGTTACTTTTTTTGGCGGGGGGAGTGGGTTTGCCTTAATTAGACAGAGCCCTAAGCAGAGCTGTTAGAATTGTAATCAAAAATAGTGAGATGAATAATTCTATTTAAATGTTCTTCATTTTATGAATGGCTAGTAACAGCTAGTTTGGCATACTCTCACTAAATATAAAGTTAGAAGGTTGGCAACTGCAGTTATCCTTAAATTAACTATACATTTAATCCAGACTTAGCTCATTCTGAAAACCAGCTGGCTTAAAACCCAATAAAACTGTATCTGAACCATATTCTGTAATGTCAAACCAGAGAATATTTCCCAAGCAATGACAAAACAGCTGAAAAAGCATTGAGTCCTGGTTTTCTTCTTTTTTTTTCTTTCTTTAGCCCAGTGGCCTTCAAAGTATGAGCCTAGAACTAGCAGCACCACCTGGGAACTAGTAAGGCTGAGGGAATGTGTTAATAGTCTTTGCTTCCAAATTCTGGGTCAGTCTTTTATTTTGAAAGAGGCCAGCAGAGTATGAATTAATGATTACAATTGTCCTTTTGGGGGCACCTGAGGAGCAAAGCTGGTTAAGCATCTTTTAGTTTCTGCTCAGGTCATGATCTCAGGGTAGTCTGCTTAAGACACCTCCTAAGGCTTTCTCTAAAATAAAATTAAAAATAATTGCCATTTTGGATGTAGGACCATATCACTTGAATTGTCCAAGTTTATTTAACATCCTTGTTAAGGATTAAAACTAGAATTAACTATTACAAGTGGTTTCGTTTATTTTTCTAGTTATACTTTGATTTTCTGGATGAATTTTCTGACAAAATCATTCTTCAGAAGTAGTTCTTAGAAATTCATATATGTCACCCCCCCCCCCCCATTTTAACTCAAAAGTGTTTTTCTGGAAGTGGATAGTGTTTTGTAACGTGACTGCAATACAAAACCATGAAGGAAAGGTACCTGCGAGTTAATCCATATTAACAAGATTAAGTTTTTTCTCCAATGCCAAGAAAGAAAAAAATAAATGAACACAGCTTAACAACACAATCAAATTTGTTTCAGGAAACCATATAGAATTTAGCTCTGTCTTGATAACAGCTTTATACAATGATAGGCTTGGGGTACAGAAATGTGTTTCCTTAGCTGATACCTTTCTTTAATTTTGTAGGTATGCTTGGACTATCGCCCAGTGTAGGATCTGTGCAAGCCATATTGGATGGAAATTTACAGCCACCAAAAAAGACATGTCACCTCAAAAATTTTGGGGTTTGACTCGATCTGCTCTGTTGCCCACAATCCCAGACACTGAAGATGAGATAAGCCCCGACAAAGTAATACTTTGCTTATAAACAAATATGGTAGAGATAAAGTTATTTATCTAGTTGGTCTTGTAAAATCAGATCTGCTTTGGAAATTACTGCTTTTGATGCATACCTAAGTAAAAAGCAACATTATGTGGAAGGTTGCAGTTTCTTAGTCAAGGGTATTTGAAGATTTAAATTAAACTATTGAAAAGGCTGAAAAGCAGTCTAGAAAACTTGGTTTTTAGGAATATCTAGCTCGATACCATTATATTCTGGCCTGCTAGGATACGAAGACCTCTCTGAAAGGGAGGAGATGGGTTTTCCTGCACCAAACATATTTGTAATTCCCCTAACTCGAGGTTAATCATTTGCTCCTGATACCTGGAACCAACAGCAAGTTTTTAGAAGTTCCCAAAGCTAGGGTGCCAAGTACATGTTCCCTTTGAAAGAAGCAAAGGCTTTAATTTTCTTGAGTTTCTCTCCTATTGATTTGTAAATTTTGAAAATATTAAAGAGTTAAAATACAGTTTGAGCCCCAAAATAGTGTTCATTTCCTTATGTATTTGCTGAGTGTGTCTGAACACCCTTATTCTGTTCCAAATTTCAATTTGAACCTTAATATGGAACAGAGATACTAAAACATACCTCCCTTCATTCAATCAGGCTACAAGTGACTGTATTTTGTAAGTACCTTTGTTCCATGTAAATTGAAAATCTAAGTAAAGTTTAAGAGCAAATATTACACATTTTCTTTGTCTAAATAATGTAGAATATTTACTCACAAGCTGATAATTTAAGCATAAAGATGAAGCTCTAGATACTGATTAGCCACCTACCTCTTTGCTTACATGTTCAAGTGTTGATGGATCCTTTCACATTTGTGTAATTAACTTCAGTTTTCATAACTGGGCAAAGTTCAACTGATAGGGATACTGTTAAATCTCGTTTTAATTTATCAATATTTTCTTTTACCTAATGTGCAATGGTTGTGAGTGCCTAGACTAAAACGATCAACTGAAGATCTCACATTGCGTATTTACGTACAGGAGGCAAATGAAAAGCAATGTAGGACCTGCCCAAGTTGTAGGGTTTTTGTAATATTACTGAGAACCTTGGGTTTAGAGGACTATACTAGTTGTTCACATAGTCTTACACTATTCCAGTAGCAGTCACAGAGAGGGCACCCCGCTTTTACTTTTGCCACCTGAAGGGTGTAATCACAGAGTGTTCTATTTTGTTCATTGACACTGGCCAATAAAATTTTCTGATATGTAAAAGAAATGCATATAACACTTTTAGATTGGTTTTATACATAACAAAACAAGACCTCTGAAATAGCGGTATCTCTGCATACTTCCTATTTAGAATAGAGATTCTATTTTAGTAGGACTTAAATTACTGACTTGTCCCCAGAGAGGACAGAGATGCTAGGACTGGCTATACAAGAAGTCAAATCAATTATAAAATGTTAGAATGTAACAGCTGAAACAGTACTTTGCACTGTACACCCCTTTACCTACCGAAAGCATTTAGGGCTCAAGCCTTTAAAAAGCATATGTACAAGCCTGGTCATGGATATTTTAATGTAGACCATATCTTTTTAATTCGTGAAAAAAATTAACGACTAAGGGTACAGGAGAAACCTGATGTATACTGTCACATACCACATAAGCACATTTATCTTCCAATTCCAAAGGGAATGTTTATTAAAGGCTCAAGAGTAACTGTCAAGCCAGTCTTTCTCAGGCTTAGCATGCATAAAGAAATCATTATGACAAAGGAAGGTATCAACTATATACTAAAACTTAGAGCTTGCGAGAACAAGTTTCAGGTGTATGAATGCCAGCCACCCAGGATATACCTAGTCTTCATAATTTTATACAGGATATTCTGTCAACTAATTTCAACA
This sequence comes from Neomonachus schauinslandi, assembly GCF_002201575.2. Lineage (NCBI taxonomy): Eukaryota > Metazoa > Chordata > Mammalia > Carnivora > Phocidae > Neomonachus > Neomonachus schauinslandi. The sequence continues at coordinate 170,095,474 of NC_058403.1, forward strand.
CAAGTTAGTGTTGAAATTAAATTCATTTAAATGTGTTAAATTCAAGTAAATTAACACTTAAAGACACTGATAAAATAATGTAGTTATTTCAATAGCAAACACTTTTTTCTTAAAGATAGTTACCACTTTTTAAGATCAGTAATGCGCTACACCGGAGGAAAAAAAAAAAATTAAACCCTAGAGAGGGGAAGCCAACTATACTATTCACAGCAGGAACTATTCCAGAAGCAGCAGAAGGTTCAAGGATATAAATGAGATTTAAGAGGAGGTAGACTTAAGTTTATTGCCAGAAACTCACAAAGACCTCTGTTGATCTGAGAAGGTCCTCCAAGCTGGCTTTCATTCAAGTCTCTTAAATCTCACTGAGAGGGAGAGAAGAAAACCTAGCCTTACCCCAAATTTTCTGCTATTTAGTGCCAGCTCTCATCAATTTTCGCTCTTCTTTATGTAACTTAGGAGTTCGTCTTTCTCCATTTGGTAGCCGCTTTTTTTCCACTGTTCTCGCAACTGCTGCAACAGAGCCCCAATTTCTTTTCCTGAAGAAATGCCCACTTTTCTGATGTCATGGCCACTCACAGGAAATGGAGGAATGCACCACTGCTGCATCTGCTGCAGAAGACCATGCTCTCCCTGGTACTTCAGGAGTTCACACACGCGGGGCATTGCATCAGATTCCCTAGACTAAGGGCCAGAATCAAACATTAAAGTTCCATCTCACGTTAGAATGCTTGCTAATGAGCATATCCTAACAGGTAAATAAATAACCGAGGTGAAATTTTTCATTTAAAATAAATGACATCCATGTAACACACTGTAGACCTTAATATTAATTAGTTCTGACCAAGCCTGTATATACTTACATCTATAATGAAGTCTTGATAGGGTTTCAGTGGCTCTGAACTATCCATTGCTTTAACTAAATCTTTCCTGTTTTTAACTATGAATATACCAAGGTTCTTCTCTTCTTTTGAAATCTTCAACCTCAAATCCAATTTTGTGACATCATCCTGTACTTTGAATAATGAGGCCAAGAGAGTCATTGGCTTTGGTGAAAAACCATCAGCATTTTTACTAACTTTGTTAAATTCTTCTAAACTTGCACTAGTAGGTAAGCCTGTAGGGACAAAAACATTTTTCACCGATTTTGATTTTTTACACACTCATATCCTCAACCAACCATGGTGTAATATACAAAATGCCCTGTCACTAGAACTCACTGATTCAATCTGATGCTCCATCTTACAGGTTAACCACTGATAAACACTGTTGCTATTCCCTCCCATAATGTCCCCAAAACCTAGGGGAGTCCTAACACATGAGTTTCCACTACTGAGCTACATCAGGAGGTCCTGAGGCAGTGGTGGTGTCAGACTCATGGGAGATACTTACTTACTCATGACTTCCCACTGACCTGTCACAGACCATCCACGCCCCACACTGCCATTCAAAAACTGTGTATGACATAGCCCCAAGCTTCCTGAAGTGTGTTCCAGCATAGACCACTGTTCTTTCTAAAATAATATTAATTTCTACGTATGTCACTCTTTCAAGTGCTTTACACGTATTAACTCATTGAATCTTTTAGCCCTTCTATTAGACGGATGCTGTTCCTCTCACACCCTTTTGGATTCAGTAACTAATGATCATGGAACTAATCCAAATCGCAAAGCTGACATCACTCAAACCCAGGTCTGACACCAAAGGCCACTGTGTCCCACCCCCGACCCCGAAGTTTATCTTATTTTAAAATACTGCATTTCTCCTTTTGGAATTAGTCAAATATTTTTCCCTATGAAATTTTAAACCAGATGTTTCACTGTAAAAAATTCAAATATTTTATAACTTGCTCTCACCTATGTAAGGAGCCACATCAAGATCATAGAGGAGGTGAATCAAATGATTTACATGGTTACCAACAAGAATTTTTTTCAATTCCACCCAAATCCTCTCTCCTGATATTCCAGCCAAGCCTTTTGCATTTTCTGCAATTGCTTCCAAAGTCTCAGGATCGTGGTCACCAGGTTTGTCTACAATTCTCCCATAAAACCTACAAAACAAAATTCTCAGAGCATGTTACCTCTATGTTGGCATATCACTAGAAAAATCTTGTTTTTCATTTAACTGGTACTATTCCATACATCTAATATGAGACAACACAGATTTAGGTTTAAGAGGGACCTTAGACATCATCTGGTCAAATCCTTACCTTCCTTTTGTTCCCAAGTGACAAAACCTGAGCTCCAATAAAATATAAATAACCTTTTTTTTAATAAGTAACTTTCTTCAATTAACAAGAACTAGAAACCTCTACTCACTTGCATTTCCAAATCAGTGACTCAGACACTTAGAATGGCCATCAAATGTACTTCCTGGAACTGGTACCTAATACTGGATGAATAACGCAGAACATTCTTGGGAAGACTGGAATGCCATCAGCAGAACAGTGTACAAAGCTTGCCTCTCTGTGCCCATCAATACTTTTAATGAAGAGTTTCAAACAGGACTCATCTAGCTGCAGACAACGGAGTATATTTCTAGCAATCTCAGAATTGGAAGCCTTAAAATACACCCGTACTAACACATCTTTAAAATTCAGTTCATTAATAATGTAGATTAAATGACAGTAAATATGGATGTCAGTCTGTGTTCTATTATTTGCAAAGAGACACTTTTGCAAATACTCAAATTTAAAGGAAGAGCGTTTACTGACAAAATATGTGGGCTCCGTTACAGAATATTCTAAATATGATCCCAACCAGTGAAAAATATTATTAGACATAAACTAGCCAGTTAGAATCGTTTTTAAAAAGCGTTACAGCTTGGAGTTTAAAAATCAGTGCTATGCACAAAACCATCCAAATTTATTTCATGCGTTTAGCAAGTTCATCTAAGGGTTTCTCATGACCACCTAAAACTGTAAACCATATGAAGGCAAAGACACTCACTCCTCCGTATTCAAAGCACCAGGAAGTGGTTGGCCTGTGGTAAACACTCAATTTTATGATCAGTGCAGGAAATAAAAAGAAAAATGGACATTTAAAAAATGATTTAAAGCTGAATTCTATAAAAGACCATCACAGAATGGAGTAAATATCTATGTTTTGGGAACAATCTCACAGTTAAGTCACATTTTACTAGTAAGTCTATCGGAAGCAGACATTTGGGATGTCACCATGTTGTACTCTGACCTGCGCATTTCACATGATTGGAATTGTGCTCTGGGATATTAAAATCTGTACTATTATTTTTTAAAAATTCTTACCGGAAGTATCGTAAAATTCGAAGATAATCTTCTTGTATTCTCTGTTTAGCATGTCCAACAAACCTAACTTTCTTATTTTTTAAATCTTCATAACCATTGAAGTAGTCAAATAAGGTACCATCAAAACCTATTCATTAAAAAAAAAGGGAAAAGATCACTGTTAGCAAATAAGAACTGGAAAACAAAATTCGCTTTTAAAAACTATTACAACAGTAAAAGCTAAGTGAAGAGTTACAAAGTTAAAATACAGACATGAACAGCATTCATGCATACCTACTATCAGATGGAAGACCAAATGGAATAAAAGGCTGTATTTACAACAGTAACTAAAAAGATAATGCCCAGGGGTGCCTGGATGGCTCAGTCCTTAAGCGTCTGCCTTCGGCTCAGGTCCTGATCCCAGGGTCCTGGAATCAAGCCCTACATCGGGCTCCCTGCTCCGCGGGAAGCCTGCTTCTGCTTCTCCCTCTCCCTCTCCCACTCCCCCTGCTTGTGTTCCCTCTCTCGCTGTGTCTCTCTCTGTCAAATAAATAAATAAAATCTTTAAAAAAATAAAAAGATAAAAAGATAATGCCCAGAAATGAACTAAACAATAAATATGTCTCAAGTATGAACTGGGGTGGAGATAAGACACCAGACAAGCTGATTTTCAAGTTAATATGGGAAAATAAACAAGAATAGCCAAGGTAATCTGGGAAAAAAGTAGCAAAAAGAATCTGGAAAACTAAAACAATAAACCATAGGAAAAAAAATTTATGATCCTGGGAGAAGACCTTTCAAAATATACAGTTAGGGTGCCTGGGTGGCTCAGTTAGTTAAGCGTCTGCCTTTGGCTGAGGTCATAATCTTGGAGTCCCAGGATCGAGTCCCACATCGGGCTCTCTAGTCAGTGGGGAGTCTGTTTCTCCCTCTGCCCTTCACCCTGCTTGTGCTCTCTCTTGCTCACTCTCTCTCTCTCAAAAAAGAAATCTTAAAAAAAAAATACAGTTAATCCTTAAACACAGGTTTGAACTCTATACATCCACTTACAGGTGGATTTTTTTTCCTGAAGATTTTTTTTTTTAATTTATTGGAGAGAGAGAGCAAGAGAGAGCACAATGGGGAGGGGGGGGCGGGAGAGAGGGGCCGAGGGAGAAGCAGGCTCCCTGCCTGAGCAAGGAGCCCGATTCAGGGCTTGATCCCAGGACCCTGGGATCGTGATCTGAGATGAAGGCAGACGCTTAACCAACTGAGCCACCCAGGGGCCCCGATCTTTTTTTTTTTTTTTTTTTTTTAACAAGACTATAGGTGTTTTCTCTTACGATTTCCTTAACATTTTCTTTTCTCTATATTGCTTTATTGTAAGAAGGCAGTATATAATACATTGAACATAAAAAGTTTGTGTTAATTGTTTCTGTTATCAGTAAAGCTTCCTACCAATAGTAGACTATTACTAAGTAAGTATGGGGGGGGTGGAGTCAAAAATTAATATGCAGATTTTAGACTGCATGGGGGTTTACTTAACAAAACTAAACACACAAACACACACACACCACCAGAACCTTAAATAATTCAACCACCTAAAAATCAAATATGCCTACATGACAAGAACCACCATAATGAAAAGCGTAAGATAACTGACATACTGAGAAAAAGACATGTAGGTCAGTATAGAGCCAAATACCTAACTTCCAGAATACACAAAAAGCTCTTGTAAATAAACAAAAATACCATGTATAAATAGAAGAATTAGCTAAAAATATACTAAGGAAACATAAAAAACCTTTAAAAATGAATTTTTGGAGAACCTGGGTGGCTCAGTTGGTTAAGCTCAGATCATGATCTTGGGGTTGTGAAATTGAGCCCCACACGGGCCTCTGCACTTAGCTGGGAGTCTACTTAAGATTCTGCTTAAGATTCACTCCCTCTCCACACCATTCAACCGTCCAAATGGGGAGGTCAGTGATCCTGAGAGATACTTCACTTGTGCTCTCCCAGAAGAGAAGCACTGCCACTACTTCTGAAAAACTACTTCTCAATTTAGTTCTGTCTGAACTTTAATGCTTCTTGATTTCCGAATGCAAAAATAATAGTAAGCTCAGGCTTAACACTTCCCAAACTGTTTGGATTTATATGGCATCTCGATATGTACAGCAAATTCAAAAGGCTCCAAATTCAAAGAAAACAGAATATGGGGGAAAAAAGGAAATAGGCAAAAATATGATTACAAAGTAGCAAGTGCATGTGGTATATCTGTCTCTTAATGACAAGATTGGACTCTCCCTGGTGAGCACGGAAGTACTACCAAAATTTGGAGGGAAGAAAAAGAAAAAAAAAAAAAAAACCACACAGGATAAGACAAGAGTGAAGTTTGAGAAGCAAAGTAACCAGAAATGCCAGAACTCGGAATGCTTCATCCAGTAAGTCTTGAAAAAAGCCTGGATGGAAAAATGGGTTGAAAGTAAAAATTAGTGAGAATATCCCATCAGTGTACACTTTATCTTTTGCTCTGAATAGCACTTTCAACATATGGTGCATAAAAGTAAGAAATAAAGTTGAGCTGTAAGAATAATGTGTAGTGGTTAAGAAAGTGACCTCTGGAGCCAGGATGCTTAAGTTGGAATCCTAATTCTGCAATCTACCAGCTGACTTTAAGCAAATTATTGTGGGTTAAACAGCAGTACCTGCATCATAGGGATGCTGGGAAGATTAAATTTCTGTGATGTGCACAGTGCCTGGCATATTATAAGGGCTCAGCAAATGTTAGAAAACAGTAGTACCTATAAGAATAGCTTTTATTTCTATAAAACAGTATACTGAAAAGGAATATTAGTTTCTCTCTTTTAGTTAGGTATGCTTAGGAGAAGCCAGTTACAAATTTTATAATTGCACTAGTTGGAGCAGTTTACCCTAAGTCAGAATGAGCTAAGAAGAAACAAACACCTGGAGTTTGATCACATAATGGAGAGAAAACATGTCCCAAACTGGGCTCCCTCTTGTCGTAAATCACCTAGGCTTTGGAAATCCAAGCTTCAGTCATGGTAGCCTGTGACTTGAGCTAAGCTCTTAACATCTCAGTCTATTTCCTCACCAAATGGATTTAATACTTAAGTTTTTGTGACAGTTCAAAGCGATAAAGTGTATCAAGTAACCGAGAACCTAGTAAGTGCTCTAAAAACACATCATTAACGCAGTTAGCAAGAGAGTCCCATCTTGGCATACAACCCCCTTCTCCATCCCATGAAGCAAATCCTATTACAGGTTTTCCTGTAATATCTCCAAGTTCACTTTAGGCCGCATCACCTTTACAAAAGACCTACATTAATACCTGTTTTTGTTAACCAAAAGAAATCTGGAAGAGGATTTTCACGTTGATGAAACAGTAATTGCTTCCACACCTTATACCATTTCAACTTGAAAAAAGTTACACAGGATACTTTTGGGTAGCAAGGAACCTGTCCTTCATCCTTTCACTATTACTGCTGCCACAAGTAGGTTATGAAGAGTGGTTGCTTCAGCTCTATTTTCTAATCCAGTCTTAAACACAAAGGGCTTGACTACAATTTATAGGGCAAAAAATAACGCTTCAATAAAGCACTAACTTAATTCACCTATTATGAGTCTCATTGGTTTCATTAACAAAAAAATCAAGTTGAGATGATAAATAGGTTCTCTCTTGCATGCCAACTCTGATTACAGGTGAGTCCTAAAATGTAATGCTATGAAAGAATCGGACCTTGTGTCTGGGCACGGCCACAGAAAAGGTGCTGAGGTCATTCACAAGTGTGTGCCATGGGCACCAGAAAAGAGGAAAGAAAGGCTAGTGTGGGCATGCACAAAAGACAGTGCAATGGAGAATGATTTGGGGGATGTATGTGGGTGCATTTTTCTTACCTGAAATGTTAACCATTTTTAGATGCAATTAATAAGTGAGCACGGAATGTGTACATGTGCCAAGCACTGTTCTAAAGACGTGTAATTATTAACTCCATTAATCCTCACGACAGCCTTGCAAAGGAAGCAGATATTAGCATCCTCATTTTACAGCCAGTGAGTCAGAGTCAGAATTTGAATCCAGGACTTTTGGCTCCAGAGTCATCTTTTAACCCATACACTACACTCTCAGATGAAACTAAACCTCTCCGGTTGGAGAACATTTCCAGGATGCAGATTCACTTGAAAAGGCAGCTTTCAGGGGTTAAGCATCCAACTCTTGGTTTCAGCTCAAGTCATGATCTCGGGGTCGTGGGATCACACCCCACATTGGGCTCCTTGCTCAGAACAGGGTTGGCTTGGGAGTCTCTCTCCTTTTCCCTCTGCCCCTCACCCCGCTCTCTCTCAAATAAATAAATCTTTAAAAAGGGGGGGGGGGCAGCTTTCAGAAAGACTGGATTAAAACATTATCTCCAGATATTACCTAAAAACATAGAATTTATAGTGAGATCTCTGCGTTCAGCATCTTTCTGCCAATCAGTTGTGAATTCTACCTCAGCATGTCTTCCATCAGTGACAACATCAATCCGCAGTGTAGTAATTTCAAAATTTTCTTCATGAAGCTGTAATGAAATGTTTTTTAATTAGTTTTTAGTATCACTGGATGAATTGAAAAAAATAAGAGTCCTGACAAGTATATCTTCTTTTCAAAGTCACCTAGTACACATCTATCTTGAAACAGAAAGACACAATATTCAAGATAGATCCAAAGAATTTTTTTTAAAAATAAATCCATCTTAATTAAAAAGGATGAGTCTGACATTAAAAAAAAAAAATGACAACTCTAACAAATGCTGTGGCAGAGAACAGAAGAGGCCCTCAAAACAGTGTATTCCAGTTCTTCATTTCAAATTAGGCTACTCTGAAATATTTTTTAATAGCTCCAGTTTGCCTCTTAAGAGCTGAATATCAATTTATAACATATATACCATTAGCAAAGGACTGATAGAGGAAGAACTACAAACCATTAACTCCTTCTGCAACTGGTAACCATCAATGATGCTGAAATAAAGTACTATATATATATACACACATATATATCGTGGGAAGAGAGATGAGCTCCAGCTGGGAAAAAGCGGAGTAGCTTCAGGATAGATGACATGTGAGCTGAGCCTTGAAAACTAAGTAGGATCTGTATGTGCACACGTGGAAAGAGCATTTCAATGAAGAGAAAAGATAACCAAAGGCACAGGTGAGAGAAAGAGGGATATATGCACAAGAAAGTATTGCTGACAAATAGCATGTTAGCATTTAGGGTAGATGGCAAAGGGTTTTACATGCCACTGAGGAATTTGGAATCTCTTCATTAAGAACTGAAGGCTACTAATGATCACTGTCTGTTCTAGAATTCCTCTCAATCTCATTTCTTCTCTAGAAACAAGTTAGATCTCACTATAAGGTTCTAGAACTCAAGAATTTGAAGCACAAGTTTTCTGTAAAGGTAAGCGGTAAGAAAAGGGTTTGAAATATGGAAGACTGAAAATCACTGTAGGAAACAGACCCCTGGAATGTCTCCCTGGCAAAGAACCAGAGATTAACTCACTAGAAAGGCTGACCTATAAACAATCACAATTTGGGACACCAGATACAGAGGATGGTGGGAGTGAAGCACCACAATGAAAATAAGATTAAGTGAAAAAAATCAACACGACCCTCAATCTCTTTCCCCACTTGGTTTTCCAAATGCTAATAACCAGGCTTGTTCTAACCTGAATGACACTAAAGGATTCTTCTGATTTTCCCTAATGAAAAGGCCTACCGATACTGACATTGGTGATCCCACAACTAACTAGCTGACATTTCCTACACAAACTACAGTAAAGTTCGCAAGTCACCTTACGAACACCAGAGGATCACCCAAACTTAAGAACCAGACCACATTTAAGGAAAGCCAACAGCAAAGACAGAAAAAGAGGAAAGAGGATGTCAAAGCAACTATAACCGATATCCTAAAGAAAGAAAGATACTGCATCTGAAACAAGAAGAGAAAGTTTTCAAAAGAAATATTCTGAGAAACACCTCAAAAATTTTTTAAATGGCAAAGGTTGCAAATATAACAGGAAAACTGGATGATCAAGTTAAGGCAATCTCACGGAAAGTAAAATAAAGATATGAGAATATAAAATAGGAGAGGGGCGCGTGGGTGGCTCAGTCAGTTAAGTGACTGACTTCGGCTCAGGTCATGATCTCAGGGTCCTGGGATCGAGCCCTGCGTAAGGCTCAGCGTGCAGCAGGGCGTCTGCTTCTTCCTCTCCCTCTGCCCCTCCCCCTGCTCGTGCTCACTCACTCTCTCTCTCAAATGAATAAAAAAACTTAAATATAGGAGACAAAAGATAAAACTAGCAGATCAGAGTCCCCATGGTCCAACATCCAACATCACAGCAGATTCCAAAGGTGAAGACCTTGAACAAAGGGGATGGAATTATGAGAGGAATACAAGAGGGCCCACTAAGTATCCCTACACAGTGAATGAAAAGACACATCCAAACCAAAGCACAGCGTCTTGAAATTAAAAACACTACATAAAAAGCTCAGAAAGCCTTCCTAAGGAGGGGTGGGGGGCTGGGATCCGGAGATGAAGTGGCTCAAAACACAGGAACTGAAACTTGATGGGTTTCATCTACTAAGAGGAAGGTCACAGAGTACAGGAACGAAATAATGGCACACAAAAAGCTAGAGAAAAGAAAAATGCTGTTAAGTGCAGGGAAAACCAAAATCACCCCAGAAAGAGATGCAGGCACAATACACTTCATAATCCAGCTGCAACCAATACAGTCAGAAATGAAAACACTGAACATGAATTCAACCAAACATGATGGTCCAGGCATGGTGTGAAGATGAGGGAGGGAGAGCTGCATGCACTGTGGGCAAGAAGCTGCCATTCTCCCGTCCAGCAAGTCAGCACACAACATCTCACAACTGGGAAATCTGAAACAAAGACAAACTCTGCAGCATAGAAATGACTTTTTTAGAAATGTGGGGCTAACAGGTAAGTACCATAAAAACTAGTTGAAAGTGGCTGTAGCAAAGGAGGATGCAGGGTGTAAAAGGGAGAGAGAGACAGACATATTTTATTAGTTTTTCGTCACTTGCTTTTTAAAACTAGAAAAAACATATTAAACTTCTAAAAATTACAAAAAAGACAATGTAATTGCTGTCAAACCTTTCACTTACCCTGGCAGTAATTGTTCCATGCTTTTCTCCTTTGTTGTTTATCATACGAATACCTGCAGCCTGAAACATGTCCTTCATTTGAGCAGGGGTAGCAGTGGTAGCAAAATCCACATCTTGAGGCTTTACTCCATTTAATAAATCCCTCACTGCTCCTCCTGCTATTCTTAATTCATGATTTTCTTTGACAAATAATTCTGAGAGGAGAAAGAATATATTTTACTTCAGTTTATTTAAGAATTATAGAAAGTACAAGGTTTTTCCAATCTATTAGGGACAGCAGAAATTATTTAACTAGACTTTTCACATAAAAATTAGAACAAGGCCCACAGAAATGAAGTGACTTACCTAGAGTAGAATGCCTCTCACAACTCTGAGAGCAGGGAATTTGCAGATTTTTTTCTTGGCAGATTCGGAAGATAATTCAGAATTATCTTCCGAATTATCTTCCACAATCCCCCAAGGTCACTGATATACATTTGAATTATAACCAAAAAGTGAAGAATTCTGCTTTTTCTCCAAGTTTATGTGCATACTTCAGAAACGTCAGGTGTTCTTAGACCTATTTCTCTTTGTGGTGTACTGATGCTGAGGCTATAACGTTCATGCATGAAACTATGAAACTGTCAAACAACATTAGTCTATCACCCCAGGTATGATAACGTTACAGCTAAGAATCCCTCAAGAAATAATCTGCATACAATGTTTATTTCTGCTCCTCTCTGTGCTCTAGAAAAGCCATAGGAAAGCTCAAACTACTGTGAGGGCCTCAATACAGGAGACCCAGAGTGGACTCCTCTAGGTACAAGATAAGACAAAGTCAATTGTTAATTACTCATGACCAAAGGACATCATATGGCACCTAGGGAGAATGACATCCAGAAACTGGCCTTATACAACCCCCTGAGCCTTGGTATTGCCAAAAGGTGGCCTGGCACCCATAACTGGGCCCTGGTATTCTCCTGTTGAACCCAAACAATGTCAGAGAACATCCACATCAGACAAATCCACTCGGTGACCATGATGGATCGGTTAAAACAAGACAACTAGTAATCCTGTCTGAACACAGAAGACATGAATACTATCAAAGACACCACCTTATGACAATTAATAATATGTGTGACTTCTTATTTATCCACCGGTTAACAGAGCAGAGAGCTGTGTTCTCACCTTCTAGGTAAGAATTAAGACACCCATCGCAGATTTATCCTTGCTTCCTGATACCACCTAACCCACAGGAAAACTGTACTTCTTATACCCGCCCCAAAATATGATACAAGCACAAACCCTACAAGAAGTCCTTTCTAAAAACCTTTGGCTGAGATACTCCAAGGTTCTCCATGGTCAGTGTTCTCCTAACAACTCACCTGGTCTCTGAGCTAAATACATCAGAGTTCTGACATCCCTAATCACAAGCCAGTATGTTAACCTCCATCCCTACCCTAAATCTGTGCTTGCTCATCCTCTTCCTCTACCTATTCTTCCTAAACCTTCAGCCCAACTCTCTGGAGATGACCTACAATGATCTGCTACAAAGTAACAAATGCTCCCTCCATTTACCTTCTGGCGTAAATTTCTGGCTGTCCCAGACCATCCTAAGTCCTTTCCAAGAGTATGTGTTGTTCATCTTCCTTTCACTCCACATTTCTAATCAAGTCCTACTGACTATATGTCCCTATTAAGGGTTCCTTCATGTAGGGTTCATGGTCTCTTAAAATAAAATATAAAAACCATGTATGGTAGTCAAAAAAAAAACAAAAACAAAACAAAAAACCATATATGTTAGTCCAGTTTTCATGAGATTTATAGAGGTCCATGACCCAAAAAGTTAAGGACTGCCAAACTATTTCTGGACTCTATCCTCATTTCTCCCTAGTTCAGGGCCTCTTCATCTCCTTCCTGAACAAGAGTGCTACATCAGCCCCCTTAAATCCAGCTTCCACCGTCTGTCTAGACAGAGGGTTCTAAATCACTCCCTTGATTAGGCTATGCCACTGTTCCTCTGACTACTCCCAGCACAATATCCACATTTCTGCGGTACATTATACAAGGGCCTCCTGACCCAGTTCTGTCTCCTCTCTCACTAATCTCTGCATCGCGCTTTACACTCAAACTCTCCCTGTAGTTTCTCTCTGTAACTTTGCTTGCAAAGATCACTTCACCCAAACACCTTCCCAGCTTACTCACCTCGCTAAGCAGCTGGCCATGAAATGTCTTGGTGCACAACCCACACCAGAAAGACATTTTGCATGTCAGTCACTCATACCTAAACCGAACTTTCAGGATGTCCTACCACATGATCTCATCTATTCTACCCTCTTTTCCTCTGTTTTTCTAATGCTGGTCATGACCACTAAATTGACTTTAAGGTCGACTAGTGGGTTACTACCCACAGTGAGGAAAACACTGATCTAGCACATCCGTATTCATCTTTTGTGATTCAGTTTAGGAAGCCTCTCCTGCTGGTGGAGTTAAATCAATTTCCTCTAAGCTATGAGAGGAGCCTATTTTTTATGCATACTAATTATATTAAAATTACCTGTTCATTCTCAGGGTAGAATACTTATCTTACTTATCTTTACACCAATGTGGCTCACAATGGAACCTAATTGTGATATCCCTGCTTCAAAAAAAATTTAAAAAAAAAAAAAATCAGAGTGACCTCATTGGAAATGTATTTTTTAAAGGTTTTCTTCCTTCAATACAGTGAGAAACTATTTTGAAATGCAAAAAATGAGTAAGTTTTACTTTCACTTGAACCTACTTTAACAGGATGAAGAAGGTCAAGACTGAATACAAGATCACCTCTGTTTTAAGATTCTCATGCTAGCTCGACCAAAATTTTAGGTTCAAAGTCACCTAATCAATTAACCGCATTACACAAAGAGATACAGAATTCAAAGTAATCTATTCATCATTTTGATTAGCCATATGGAAATAGAGAACTATTTCCCAAAAACTCACAATTCTAACATAATACCACTGAGAAAGGCGTATTAAGGCAAAAAATGTGCCCATGTGGAACAGTCACAAAAACTGTAAGAAATGCAATGACTTTATGCTGACCTAAAAGAATAGGGATTATCAAGCTTAGATTACTGGTATCTTCAATCTTACAGAAATCCACATTTCAATGAATTTTGTAAACTACATACTCAGAAAAAAAATACCTAATGCAGCTAAATTTAATTGTAAATTTAAGCCTGAGACTCAAGAAATGCATAATTTCATCATTCCAAAGCTATTAATCTGCTTCAACTGCCACAGCTGATAGTAAGCTATTTTTAATTATTATTGTTAGCAATCCAAAGGACCATGACATTATATGTCAGAAAATTTTTACGATTGTCTATTTTTTTATTTTAATTTTCAATCTAATTTTCATTAACTTCTTCCCTCTACAATTTTGAATTTTAAGTTTTGGAGGAAGGGGGTACAGAAAGTGCAACTAAAATGGGAAGACCATTTTATGTCATGACTATTCCTACCAAAAAATAAACGAACTGTTCTTCAGTTTTTCCAGGATCTCCCAAACTTGAAGAGTGATCAGGTGTTCCTACTGTCCCAAAAGTTACAATGATGGCCTTATGACAGCACATACCAAAGCACTTAAAAGCTAACCACTGAGTGCTAATGCCCAGTATTTGACCACAGCCAAGCAGCCAAAGAAGTCCTGGCTTGTCCACTAACCACGTTAACTTAGGAAAAAAATCAATGTTTGGAACTTCAGTCTCATGTATAGAATGGAGAAAAAAAATCTCATATGCCCCTAGCATGCCTCTACAATGTTGTCCTCAAGCAAAAGGAAAAATAAATTACATGAAATAAACTGACAAATTATAAAATCCTATACAGTGTACAGATAATCCACTACCCTAGCTTCCCTAAGTCTTGCATACTGGAAACTAATTTCACATGTGGCAAAGCACCTATTAGGATTTGAGAACTGGTATAGTATTCAACTGCACAGTATCACCATCCAACAGCCATCATTTGTGTGTATGTGTTTGTGCATTGTTTTCATGCAGAATATCTTATTTTACCAGAACACGCAAGTGTTTAGAAAGTAGCAAAAACCAAATAAAACCAATTATTTGATTTTCTAACTGATGAGCTTTGCACTAAAAGATTCCATTCTTGCCACTTCCACTCTAACCTAAAAAAGTCAACTTTAGAATATGTCCGTGCTGGGGCACCTGGGTGGCTTGGACAGTTAGGCATCTGCCTTCAGCTCAGGTCATGATCCCAGGTTCCTGGGATTGAGCCTCACATCGGGCTCCCTGCTGAGCAGGGAGCCTGCTTCTCCCTCTCCCTCTGCTTCCCCTGCTTGTACACTGTCAAAAATAAATAAAATCTTTAAAAAAAAAAAAAAAAGAATATGTCCGTGCTACCATTTGCCAGGCTTTGGAGGACAAGACCCTGGGGGTAAATAGATCTGTATCTTCCCACCGTACTGAGTTTCTAAATCCATAGGATTTCACCTCTCAAGATGGAGACAATTCAACTCTTGAGGTAAGGGTTAGTAAGCCAAATGAAATTGTTAAAATAAAAGATGTTCAAGAACCTATAGCAATCAATATCCAGAGCCTTGTTTCCAAAAGAAAAATGCAGAAGGACCTGGAACAGGCCACCAAGAGTTAATTACCTACATCCAAGCATTTGGCACCTTTCTTCCAAGAGGCCTCTTGCAACTGAAGGTGGGAAGATTAGGAGCTGGGAAAGGCATATAAAGAAAGAACAAGCTTGAATTCAACTCAGATTTGGAGCTTCTAAACTTGTGCTGTTCAAACAGTAGGCATATATGGTTACTGAACTGAGCACTTGAAATGTGGTGAGTCTGAATTAAGATGGTCGGGATGTGCTAACCACCAGATTTCAAGGACTTGCAAGGAAAGATGTGAAATACCTCATTAATAATTTTACATAAATTTTATATTAAAATGATGGTATCTTAAATGTAGTTGATGAAATGCTATACTAAAATAATTACTAAAATTAATTTCACCCATTTCTTTTTATCTTTAATGTGGCTACTAGAAAAGTGTATGTTGCACATGTGACTGATATTTCTATTGGACTGGAGTTTCTACACTTTTTCACTGTAATTACAACTCAGAGTGAAGTATCAGCTTTAGACCCTCCACTTCAAGGTCACATGAAGAATCTATATGAATCAACAAGTTCTGGACCACTGACCTCTGACGTGTATCTAAAAAATCATCTAAATTCAAGAATAGAAAAGTAGCTCTGGGAATAAACGAATACAAGGAAAGTCATTTCAACGCTCCTCCACCTTTTGTGCACAGAATTAATGGAGTTCTTACAAAAATTTATGGATGCCCATCCTCCCCAGAGATTCCAGTTCAGTAGGTCAGGGTGGTACCCCAGGATTTGTGTATTTTAAAAGCTCCCCAGGTGAACCTAATGGACAGCCAGGGTTGCATGCCACTGTATAGGTCATGTTTCTACAAACACATACCTTTGTGTATTTCTTAAGGGCCACTGAAATACCAGAGGCTTTGGAATGCAGCTGTGTGGCTGCTTCAGTAACAGCATAGCTGATTTTGAGGACCAATGTAAGGAATGGTAAGACTGTGACAAGCAACATGAAGCTGCTGTAATCAGGGACTTAGCTTAAGTCATTTCCTGTACCCCTTCCAGGTAAGTTTTGTATGTACCCAAATGGAAGGGACTCCTATTTCCTTCTGCCTTCAGTTCACTCAGAAAGCACTTATGACTAAGGAGGAAATATAGCTTGATGGTTACAAGCTGGGTACTGAAAGCAGACTACCCAAGTTCAAAATGCAGCTCTCTAGTTATTATAAAAATGTTGGCACATTCCTAAGCCTCCTTCCTCATCCACAAAACAAGAAAAAATGTATCTACTCATTAAGTTAGTAGCCCCAATTCTGTAACCTATCTATAAAGTAATTAGCATAATATACAGAAAAGCCATGTTTTTTAATTGAAGTCACTGCCTGAATCTTTTATGTTTGGCTATAGTTTGGGATTACCCATAGTAAACCTTTCTTTTGTTAGCTCAACAGCAAAAAAAAAAAAAAAAAAAAAACCTGAGTGTTGACTAAAAAACATTAAGCCTCCATTTCTCCATTTACACGGCCTTCCAAAGCAAGAAAGCATCCTAATCTCTCACCTGTCAGACTCTTCAATCCTGCTGTGAACAGTGACTGGAATTCTGGAGACTGCAACTTCATTGTAAATAGATACTGCTTGAAAAGGCACAGCCTACTCCAACTACCGCTCAGTAATGGCCTGCGCCAGGGATTCAGGCACCTCAGCATCTGGGGGCAAGGTCATCAACCACACATCTACAAGACAAACATGCATGTACAATAATGAAATTTACAAGTGAAGGAAAATAAAGGGATATACTGCAATTTTATTTAACATCTGAGAGACACTCAATCTCCTGTTCAGATGAAAAAACTGAAACCAGTGACAATTTGAGGGACAGTCACCTATGACTAGATCTAGGCTTGTGGCTATGCAGTTTTGTACTCCTGAAGCACTTACTGCTATAGTCGCGTTATCACCTTTTACTATTACAGTGCTCCCTGGAGAGGTGGGTTTCAGTTAAAACTTGAGGGGAGCAGGCTGCCAAGAACAGTGGTTGCAGAAAAGGAAACTCAAAACACAAGAAGACCTGGCCTCCTCCAAAACACGGCACAGTCACACGTTTAACACTGTACTTCCCCACCTGCACCTAAGATATATGACCCAGGGACATTTCCTAGGCATTGAAAAACATTTTCCCAAGACTTGTCTTAGCTGCCCGCTTTTTTCCTCATTCACCATTCCTTTCCGTCCTGCCGGCTTCTGAGTCCCACCCACACCGATTTCCACGTGAACTGGGTCTCCGTGAGGGACTGACAGGATTTCAAGTGGCCCCGACGGAAACCACAAGGGAGTCACTCCTTTCCGTGGGAAGCAGGTTTCAAAAAGCGGCGTTTCCCACCAGGGGGCGAGACGAGTTCTCCTCACCCAGACCACGTGGGGAAGAAAAAGTGTCCTTCCAACTCCGCCTAAAATCAGAAAAACCCGCTGAGGACCCTGGCCTTGAAGAGGCGTGTCCCGCCCCTCATTCCAGGTGCCAGACCGAAAAAGCTTAGTGAGACCCTCGGTGGGCCGGCCCCAAAGAACGGAAAGTGCCCGGGGAAGCCCGATGATTCAGCCTGCAGTTACTGGAACGTGGCAGGGACGCGGCCCCACGACCTGCACGTCGAGCTCTGTTCCGCAGTGGAGAGAATGCCTCTCACTGCCACAGGCTCGCACCCTCCCCAGGAGGCTCCATCGCCCCACCGCCCTCCCTGCGGCGCGCACCCGCACGCCTCTCCCGTGCACCCGCTCACCAGCCCCACCGCCGCCGCCGTCGTCGCCACCCCGCGCACTTCCGGACGGCGGACGCCGTGACGTCACCGCCGCGCGTCGGTCGTCAGCGAATGGGGAAATCGCAGCGGGGCGTGGGCGGGGTCCGAGTGGGCTCTCTCCGCGTTCCTGCCTCCCTACCACCCGGCTAGAAGCAGAGGGCGGCTTTTCCGCGCCTCTGAAGCCAAGCTACTCTGCAGGCGGTGCTCCTGGGGAATTCAAGGCACCAGGGTCTTGTATATCTTTTAACTACATCTCCCTACACCTCTCTCTTGCCCTGAGGTAGTCAGACGCCCATCTGCGTTGCATGCCCGTGTGATCTTGGGCAAGTGTCGCTCTTTTCCTTTGTAGAATGAGACCGTCAATAAAACCTATTACAGGGGGTTGCCAGGCTTTAATGTCATGTTACTTCCCAGCAAGGAGGGAATGCTCAGTGAGTGTTATTACTCTTCCCTTTCCTCAAGACCTAAGCAGAGGGTTTCAGACACACTAGTTCTAAATTAAACCCTCTAGTTCGTTGAAATTACTGGGCATATTTTATTTTCCCACCTGGTTTTTGTGAAGTCTGAAGGCTATTGCAGCTGCAAAATGAAGAACTTGGATTTGATGCAGTTCTTTCGTTTTTTCCAAGGCTGAGAAGAGTAAATAAAGTAGCAAAGGAGTAGGAGTAAAGCCCTAAATCCTTAAAAAGGGACACTTCCAATTAATTTGCCAATTATCTTTAAAAAAAATTAAAAAATCAGGGCACCTGGGTGGCTCAACAAGTTAAGCGTCTTCCTTTGGCTCAGGTCATGATCCCAGGGTCCTGGGATGGAGCCCTGCGGTTGGGCTCCCTGAGTCAGCTTGTCCCTCTGCCCTTTCCCTGGCTCGTGTGCACGCTCTCTCGCTCTCTCAAATAAATAAAATCTTTAAAAATAAATAAATAAAATAAAATCGCATCATATGTTTTCATTAAGTGTAGTCTTAATAGCACTCTAATTTCCCTAAAATTTTCCTAGGAAAATTCATGTGCCATAGTATTTCTGTGGTTTCCAATGATCAGCCCTCTTATCTTGAGGGCTATTAGGTAGCCCATTTTGAGAAGAACAGGCCTAGTTTCCCAAGTTGCTGTTCAGAGGCCAAGCATTGATTTATGTTTCTTCATGTGGCAATGAATATATTCATATATCCTAACTAGCCTGTGCAAGAAAAAAATTAGAGAATTCAATGTGAAAGAGCATAGCACTACAGACATAAGACATTAACAGGATAATAGAAGACATTATGGACAATTTTACTGACAATTTGCACTGGGGATGAAATGGACAAATTCTCTGAAACATACATCAAAACTGAAACAGGATGAAATTTAAAAATCTAAATAGTCCTTTACTACTAAAGAAATTGAAGTTTGTTCACAACCAACTTCCCACAAAGATAATTCCAGGCCCAAATGGTTTTAGTGGTCAAATTTATCAATCACTTAAAGAAGACGTAACACCAATCTTCCATAATTTTTGTTCAGAAAATAGAGTAGGAAACATCCTCTAATTTGGGGCCAGCATGACAACTGATAACCTGAAATAGATATAACCAAAAAAAGAATTTATACATCAATATCCACAAGAACCTAGAAACACATATATTTAATGAAATATTAGCAAACCAAATCCAGCAAACTGGATTTTGATCAAGTTTGGTTTATCCCAGGAATGCAAGATAGATTTAATATTTGAAAACCAATCATTGTTATTCACCATATTAGCAGACTAAAAAAGAAGACTATATGATCATCCCAATAGATGCAGAAAAAACACTTAAATTCCACACTTATTAATGACTATAACTCTCAGAAAACTAAGATCATGGAGCACTACAACAAAAACTAGCAATGTGTTGTATGGTGACTAACAAAATTAAATTAAAAAATAAAGTTAAAAAAAAAAAAACTAAGATTAGGAGACTTCCTTAATCTGGTAAAGGGCATCTATGAAAAATGTACAGCTGCCATCATACGTAATGGTAAAATATTGACTACTTTTCCTCTGATATCAAGAACAAAGATGCCCAGTCTCATAAGTTCTTTTCAGTATTTTACCGTAGTTCATAAACATTAACATGAGAAAAAGAAATAAAAGATATCATAATCAGGAAAAAAGCAACACTGTCTTTTCAGATGACATAATGGTTTGCATAGGAATCGACAAAACTACCTGAATAAGTAGATCTAGAGGTCTTAGGATTCAAGGTTAGTAATTTAAAAACAAATGTATTTTTATTCAGTGGCAGCAAATATAAATAAGTTTTAATATTTTAAAGATTTTATTTATTTGACAGAGAGCGCACAAGCGAGCAGGGGTGAGCACAAGCAGGGGGAGCAGGAGACAGAGAAGCAGGCTCCCCACTGAGCAGAGAGCCCCTTGCGGGACTGGATCCCAGGACCCTGCGGGACTGGATCCCAGGACCCTGGGATCATGACCTGAGCTGAAGGGTAGACACTTAACCAACTGAGCCACCCAGGCACCCCAATAAGTTTTAATTTTAAAGCATTTTTTTAAAGATTTTATTTATTTGACAGAGACACAGCGAGAGAGGGAACACAAGCAGGGGGAGTGGGAGAGAAGCAGGCTTCTCGCTGAGCAGGGAGCCCAGTGCAGGGGTCGATCCCAGGACCCCGAGATCATGACCTGAGCCTAAGGCAGACGCTTAATGACTGAGCCACCCAGGCGCCCCAGTTTTAATTTTAATAATAACTTAAAGTATAGAGAAACAGGTTATAATAAACAAATGTAGCAGAAGTTATATGGTTAGCAACCAATCATGTAAAGACAGGCAACATCATCAGTTATTAGGGAAATACAAATTGAAGCCACAGTGAGATGCTACTACATACCTATTAGAATGTTTCAATCAAAAACCTGGGATTATCAAGTGCTGCCAACAATGTAGATCAACTGGAACTCATACACTGTTGATAAGAATACAAACTGCTACAACTATTCTGGAAAACAGTTTGGCAGTTTCTGATAAAGTTATATCTACTCTTAATATACAACCCAGCAAACCTACTGCTTGATATTTAACGGAGAGAAAAGAAAACTTACGTTCACATTTAAAAATGTATGTGGGGACACCTGGGTGGCTCAGTAGGTTAAGTGTCTGACTTTTGATCTCAGCTCAGGTCTTAATCTCATGGCCATGAGTTCAAGTCCTGTGTTGGGTTCCATGCTAAGCATGGAGCCTACTTAAAAAAAAAAAAAGTATGTGAATGGCAGTAATAGACTTACTGATAATCATCTGTACTTGGAAATAAGCCAAATTTCCTCCAACAGATGTATGGATAAGTAAACTGTGGTACATCCATACAAAGGAATATCACTTAGCAATATAAAAGAGTTAACTCCTGATATATATCTAAATCTGAAATAAAGAAAGCCAGACTCAGTTGGCTACATAATGATTCTATTCATAAGACATCCTGGAAGAGGCAAAATTATAGAGATATAAAACAGTCCAGTTGCCACAGGGAACAGCAGATGGAGGGAGGGGCTCACTACAAAGTGGCGTGAGTGAACTTTGGGGGGTGATGGAATGCTTCTATATCTTGGTGGTGGTGGTGAGTGCATGATTGTGTCTGTCAAAACACATGAACAGTACACTAAAAAGGGTAAACTTTCCTTTATGTAAATTATACCTGAAAAAAACCTGACCAACTATTTTCTTTCCATATATTAGCCAAAAACTAGAACATGAAAGTTTAAAAATATATATTTAAAAAGGCTCTCAAGAAATGCTTATTCAAATAAATTCAACTATTAAAGCATTTCCATATGAAGGTAGAATGAAGAACTTTGAGGCCATTAACTAAAGTGGAAGAGAACTCTGTAGACAGATGCTGCTCAACCCTCCCCCCAGGACAATGGTGAGAACAACCAAAGCAATGAAAAATCCTTTCTGCTGCACACAAGAGGTTTACTATTCTCTCTTAGTATAGACCCATCCTGAGGGAAATAGAATTTTACCTGCAAAGGAACTGACATTTATTACACAGAACTCCTACAGAAAGTATTCTTATTGTATATTACCTACCCCTAAGTAAATATGAACAGAGGGGACTGTTAGGGTAGGGCAAGTTTCCATTATACTAGAGAAACACCACTGCCATGAGTATTATTCTGCAGTTAGAATGCAACATATTATTAAAAAGTAAAGAAAATTAGATAAAAACAGCTTAGAATTACTTATTGTATATACAAACTTCAAGTCTTAGTTACCAATGCTGGTTTGAAAACCCATTAATGTTGGTTGGTATGCACTTCAGTGCTGGCTAAAGACTCCCTCAGGAGTGGACAGCTTTCAACTTTCTTCATAGTGGATCAGATTTTTTTATTCCAGTTTATACATCTAGTAGCCAAAATGTGGCTCCCAAATGTTCAGTTGTCTCTGTTCATCTAAGTTTTGGTTGTGTTCCTTTAAAACTGAATCATCTCTGCAAATCAGAGAGAAGTAACAGACTATGTGAAACAGTTGTGAATGCAATGCTATTTTCATCCATCCATCCATCCATCATTTAGTGTCTACTGTGTGTCCATGGCATGTGTGAATGCTCACAGTAATAAGTCCACATAGTAATTTATACTATGCTTAGAATGGTGACAAGCATTGTATTCTTATTAATCCTCAGGAACATGCAATGAGGTATTTTCCAATGAGAAAACATAAGCACAGAGAGTTTAATTTGTCTAAGGTCACACAGGTAGTGAGGAGCACACACAGAATTCAACTCAAACATTCCGACTCAAAATCAGTAGAGTACTCTGATGAAGCTGAAGCAGCAGGCAGGACAAGATCCTGCAGGGCTGGGCACCTCACATGATGACACTTGAACTTCGTTTTTTTTTTTATTCTTATGTTAATCCCCATACATTACATCATTAGTTTTAGATGAAGTGTTCCATGATTCATTGTGCATAACACCCAGTGCTCCATGCAGAATGTGCCCTCCTCAATACCCACCACCAGGCTAACCCATCCTCCCACCCCCCTCCCCTCTAGAACCCTGTTTGTTTTTCAGAGTCCATCGTCTCTCATGTTTCGCCTACCCCTCCGATTTCCCCCGCTTCATTCTTCCCCTCCCGCTACCTTCTTTTTTTTTTGTTAACATATATTGCATTATTAGTTTCAGAGGTACAGATCTGAGATTTAACAGTCTTGCACAATTCACAGAGCTTACCAGAGCACATACCCTCCCCAGTGTCTATCACCCAGTCACCCCATCCCTCCCACCCCACCCCCCACTCCAGCAACCCTCAGTTTGTTTCCTAAGATTAAGAATTCCTCATATCAGTGAGATCATATGATACATGTCTTTCTCTGTTTGACTTATTTCACTCAACATAATACCCTCCAGTTCCATCCACGTCGTTGCAAATGGCAAGATCTCATTCCTTTTGATGGCTGCATAATATTCCATTGTATATATATACCACTTCTTCTTTATCCATTCATCTGTCGATGGACATCTTGGCTCTTTCCACAGTTTGGCTATTGTGGACATTGCTGCTATAAACATCGGGGTGCACGTACCCCTTCGGATCCCTACTTTTGTATCTTTGGGGTAAATACCCAGTAGTGCAATTGCTGGATCATATGGTAGCTCTATTACTTGAACTTCATTTTAATGGTAATATGAAAGAACTGAAGGTTTTTTAAGCAGGAGTTTTCATAAACCTACTGTATTTTCATGTGACTAGTCTGGCTGTAGCATGGGAAATGGGTGGAAGGGCCTGGTACATAAACTTATTTTCTCCCTTTCTGACCTTCTCTGGAGGTCACAAATCTAACATGAGTCCAACAGGCCTGCATTCCCTCTAGAGGCACTTGGGGAGAATCTGTGTTTGTTTTCTTTTTGATCCTTTCCAGCTTCGAGAGCTTCCCTCCCTCCATCTTCAAAGTCGGCAAACATAACCTCTTTCCTTTCTGACCTCCCTGCTACCTCCTTATATGGACCTTTGTGATTACACTGAGCCCCTTGGGTAATCCTGGATAACCTCCCCATTGAAAGATCCTCACCTTAATTACATCTGCAAATAAGGTGATATGTGTGCAAGCTCTAGGAATTAGGAGGTGCACATCTTTGAGGGTGGGCTCATTATTCAGCCCTTCAAGTGCATGCTTTTGTGGGTAGGGGGATAGGAAGATATGGGAACACCAAGGATTATCATGTGACAAAACAACTGGTTGATCAACTTGGGATAATAACTGTGTTGACCTTAATGCTGATATTTTCTCCATTTCTTCCTGTTTCTGGTTTTAGGCAGAGGCTTTGATTTCAAGTAAAAACACATGGCTGAACAGAGGTAAAAACCATTAAAAAGCAGAGTGGTAACCCTGAGATCAGAGGTCCCCACCCCACCTGCCAGCACCCACTGGCATCAGTGTCCTTAAAACATCACTACTCCAAAGAGCATCTGCATTTTGAAATAGGACAGAGAAAGGAGAATAATGCTTCCTATAAAGATAAGATTTTGTAATAGCATTTTAGGCCCCTTGAGGAAGATATTTGAAGCAATATTTAGACAAGTCAGATAAAAACATAATTTTGGCCTAATTTTAATATTCTGCAATTTGGGAGTTGATTCTGGTTAAACCTCAAACCCCTCCCCCACCCTTTTGGGGGTAAGCAACACTGAGTAATTTGTTTAAAAGACATGTTCTCTTTCAAGAATGTCTTCTTTCTTCGAAACAACAAAAAGTACCTCTTTGAAGGAAAAATCATTCACTCGTTTTGTTCTCATAAAAGTTTAATAGAAGCCAACTAAAGTTTAAGATCTCCCAGGGGACAAATAAAGAGATTTCTCAGAAAATGTAGAATCACAATTTTCATTGGTGCTAGGGGATTTTACACACAAATGCAATTTTATTTTACATTTAAAAGAGGTAAGTAAATAGACAAATCAATTTTAGCTGTTCTGAAATTTCATACTGGGTCATTAATTTTAAAAGATGGGACTTCAATAATAGTTAAAAGAACAGAGGCCCAAGGGTAAAGACTGAGAATAATCACCTTCAAAATTCTGACTTATCAGCAGCCTCAGATCAGAACCAAGAGTCTAATCCAGCTTTCTTGTGATGTTCTCCATTGCATTTCTACCTTAAAATAGAGAATCATATGGAATTCCCTATTGTAACAACACAAATTCCCTCTTCTTTTCTTAAAACTGGATACTCTGATGGATTCTGATAAAACCAAGCTAGATCAAATTAAGACCTGCCCTTGCATCTAGTGGTGGAGATAGAGATATAAACATACTATTCAGTACAGTATAAAAATAAAATAGTCTCAGCTGCAGAATGAACACTCCCTTGGGAGAAAAGGTAGAGTCGGAGAGATCTTCCCACTGGAAATGATATTCAGACTTCACCTGAAATAATTGGAAGTTTCTCCAGAGGTATCTCTTTCCCCCACCACCACCAAGTAGGAGACTTAGTCCTTGTTAAGTACTTGTTACATTGTTTCTCTTAAAATAATTATGACAATTACACAAGTGTTGCCATTGTGGGCAATGTGACTCTGGGGAGCATAACAACCAAACTGGGCTAAATTGTCTGAGTTTCAGTTTATTCATCTGCAAAATAGGCTTATAGGATTGTGATATGATAATGTGTATAAAGCAAATGACAGCCCCAGGCATGAGGTAAGTTACCTCCTGATTGAAATAGAATACTAATTCACCTTAATAAAGTAAGCTTAATTATATAGTTTTTTTGTTTCCACATTCTGGTTGATTTCCTGTATCTGGCTTTGCAAGTAAAGAATTGGTCCCTGCAAAATTATTTTGTAATGTGTAGTTACAACAAACCATTATGTTGTACACCAACTTATATAATGTTATATGTCAATCTTACCTTAATACAAGTGAAAAAATAATACAAGCAAGAGTAAAAAGAAGAACTGGTGATTAACAACTCAAGATGATTAAGCTCCTGGGATTCTTTTTTGAATAAAGATATGCTTTTAATTTTAGCTATACAGGGTAAACCTACACATTGATTTTATACTGGAATTGTTCTAATAACTACCTAGGTTTCTATTTAAATCCTGTTAGGGCATCTTTTTAAAAAAAAATAACAGTTTTAATGAGATGTATTCACATCATAAACTTCACCTATATGAAGTATATAACTCAATGATTTTTAGCTTAGTCTCCGAGTTGGCCATCATCACCACAATTAGGGACATTTTCTTTACCCTCTGAGAAACCCCACCGCCATCAGCAGTCACTTCTCATTTTGCCCACCCTCCCCCTACCCAGCCCTAGGCAATCACTAATATACTTTCTATCTCTATGAATTTGCCTATTCTAGACATTTCATATAAGTGGAATCATAAAATATGTGGTCTTTTGTGAACTGGCTTCTTTTACTTAGCTTCAGGTTTTCAAGGACCATCCATGCTCTAGCATGTGTGGGTACTTCATTTCTTTTCACTGCTTAATAGCATTCCATTGCATGGATATTTATTTATTTTATTTTTATCTTTTGAGAGAGAGACAGTGAGCAAGTGAGTGGGGGGGGATAGAGGGGTGGGGGAGAAAAAGAATCTTCAAGGAGACTCCCCACTGAACACGGAGCCTGACACGGGAGCTTGATCTCAGAACACTGAGATCATGACCTGAGCTGAAACCAAGAGTCAGACAGCTTAACCAACTGAGCTGCCCAGACGTCCATCTATTGCATGGATATACCACGTATTCTTTATCATTGGTTGACAGGCATTTGTGCTATTTCCACTTTTTGACTATTATGAATAATGTTGCTATGAACATTCACATATAAATTTTTGTGCAGATGTAGATTGTCAGTTCTTTTGGGTATTTGCCTAGGAATGAAATTGCTGATTCATATAGTAATTCTATGTTTAACTTTCTGAGAAACTGCCAGACTGTTTTCCAAAGCATCTGTACCATTTCACATTCCCACCAACAGTGGTAGAACAGTGGTTCTACCCAGAACCTATGAGGGTTCTAATTTCTCCACATCCTCAACAACACTATTAGTTGTCTTTTTTATTTTAACCATCCTAATGGATGAGAAGAGGTATCTCCTCGTGGTTTTGATTTGCATTTTTCCAATGGATGATGTTGAACAGCTTTTCATGTACTTGCTGCTTATTGCGGCATCTACTTTGGAGACATGTCCATTCAAATCTTTTGTCCATTTTTCATGGGGGTATTTATCTGTTCATTGGTGAGTTGTAAGATTTCCTCATTTTTTTCCTGGTTACAAGTCCCTTACCAGATATGTAATTTGTAAATATTTTCTTCCATTCAGTGGGTTGTCTTCACTTTCTTTCTGGTGTCCTTTGCAGCACAAAAGCTTTTAATTCTACTGAAGTCCAACATATCTACCTTTTCTTTCACTGCTTTTGGATCAGGTTCAAAGAACCACCGCCTAATGTGAGGGTCACTAAGATTTATGCCTATGTTTTCTTCTAAGAGTTTTATAGTTTTAGTTCTCACTTTTAAGTTTTGATTTCTTTGGAGTTAATTTTTGTATGTGGTATGAGGTAGGGGTTGAACACCATTCTTTTGCATATTTATATGCCATTTGTTAAAAAAAAAAACTGTTCCTTTCTCCATTGAATTATCTTGGCATCCTTGTCAAGAATCCATCAGTCATAAATGTGAGTTTATTTCTGGATTCTCTGTTCTACCCCATTAATCTGTGTATCTCTAATACTTTTTTTCCTCCATTTATACACAATAAGATATTTGTATATATTGGAGCATAAGAAGAAAATTAAGGGACATGTTAATCCCACTGCAGTAGATGAGCCATTGGTTCCAATTTTTCACTGCCCTCTAGCAGTTGCACACATCCACACCCTTATGGGAGTAGACTGTGGCTGGGTCCACTTGACTCTGGGTGTGACCATGTCATCTGTTCTGATTCTTGGGATGTCAGTGAATGTGACATAAGGAGATAAGTGAAATGGGCTTGCACAGTTGGTCCTGTTCTCTTGCACATTTGCTATCACCATAAAAAGAACCCCCCTTGGGTAGCCGTTGGTTCCAACAGAATGACAGATGTTGAGAATACACGTGATCCCACTCTGTGATCTGGAGCCCAGCCAAATTTAGCCAGAGTCTAGTCAAAACTCAGACACTGGGGCAAGAAATAAATGCTTATCAATATTTACCACTGCAGTGTCTGTGGGTGGTTGTTCTGCAACAATAGCTAACTAATAACCTACTACTTAGAGATAACTGCTCCTATCGGTTTGCTCTTTTGATCAAAAATGAGATTATGAAAAAAATCTATATATGTATACTTGCTCTATTGTTTTTGCTTAACATTTTCCTGTAATACCCTGTATTATTAAAAGTTCTTGATAAACGTTCCCTTTATTATAATCTACATATTTCAACCTTTAAAAGTTATCTTTCTTGCAACCATCCCCATATTATTTTTCCTATTACAAGTAAAGGTATAATGAATTTCACTCTTTTTCTCTCATATAAATCTTGGTCTCCATTTCACATTTCCATGGGATGGATTCCTACTTATAGACACATTTAGTAAGCTTCGGTAACCAGAGTCCAAAATGGAACCACTGAATCCTGAGTTCCTTCCTGTTACCCTATTTGTATTTTCAACTATACTATTTGGCTGAACCAAGATTGCTTTTCTTCTAAAAGATACAGGCAAATTTGATTTTACTTAAAAAAAAAATTGGGGGGATTCTTCCAGCATGTTCCGTTATACTATCTTTGGACATTTACAGTTTATTCTAAAGAAGAAAACCGTTGCCACAAAAAGTAAACTATACAAAACCATCATTTTCCTTCAGGCTACAGTGGAAATAGGACATGGAGACAAAATATAAGTGCATTTTTAAAATTATTATTGAGAAAGCTGAAAAAAGATCATATATCCAAGAAGATGGTATCCAGGGTAGTAGCCAGATCTAATAGTCTTTATGTTCTTAACAGTGCCTGGCACTGTGCACAGCTGCATTCAGTAAACACTCCTGGAGTAAAAGAATATAAGAAATAGAACGTGAAAGCAGACTTTGAGGCCAGAAATTATGGCCCTCACAGTGATCAATAACTATTTTTAGGGTTTCTATAGTGACAAGTATGCTACACCTAAAATTAGATGTGTGGGACATCCAAGAGTAGGTCAGAGGCTGATGCTCTATCTCAACTTTTCTGGGTGCTTCTTAGCAAATAAATGGATCTCTCTCCCTTTTCCCAGGGAAAATCGCATTTTTTCAGGTCATCCAATAATGACTGATCCAGTTTGGCAACTGCTACAATGGATACCTTAAGAACCCCACTCAATGTTCTTACACATTACCTACACTGAGCCTCCTGGAAGTCTCATTCAGAGTACCTGTGGTTCCTCATCCTGCAAACAGAACTGATCTCACCTGGCAATTGCCTCTGGGCCCTTGCTCCCCCCTCCTGCTTTGGATTCTCAGAGACCATTGTCACTCAGCTCCTGGGGCTAAGAGTGGAGGTCCCCTTACAAAGGCAACGACTAGTACCTGGCTCAGATGCTTAGTACAATAAGTGCTATTCTTTTTTTTTTCCTAAGATTTTATTTATTTGAGACATAGTGTGTGAGAGACAGAGAGAGCACACACGCAGAGGGGGAGAGGGAGAAGCAGACTCCCTGCTGAGCTGGGGGCCTGACATGGGGCTCGATCCCAGGACCCTGGGATCATGACCTGAGCAGAAGGTTTAGCCGACTGAGCCACCCAGGCACCCCAGTAAGTGCTATTCTTATCCATTCACACCCTAGGCCACATGTTTTTAATTAGCTTTGCTAGTCAGTCACCTCAAAATTTCTAGACAGAAATGGAACAAAATAAAGGAAAATGCAACTCAGTTTACTTCAATTAAAGCATACTGAGGACAGCGGAGGCGCTCTGCTGGAACCTGAGAGTTGACAGGAGGGAGAAGGTCCTGGGCCGTGCCCGCAGACCCAACTACCACTGTCTGTCACAATTTGTACAGGACAAGCCAGGCTACAGCTCCCAGCAGTTTATCACACTCAGAAGCTCTCCCTGCCCCTGGCACACACAAGTATTTGCAGGTGCAGGACTTGCTTGCAAAGAAGAGAAAAGGCTAAGGCATTCTCCTAAGACTGAGAAGTGCTGCTAACGCTCAGAAGGCAAAGAGACTTATTCCTCACGCTCCATTCTTCTTGTCCTCGCATGAGCCTGGTGCTGTGTGGGTGACAGAGACGCAATGCATACATACCTTAACTGAATGGAGCATGTAAAGAACACAGAAAGGCAGTGCTTGAGAGTACCCACAGAAAACTTGACCTTGTCACCCAGGAGTAAATGTGACTTTCAGCTCCAGAACAGAGCCAAACATCTTGAAGAGAATGAGAATGCAGATGAGACCGTTATCAGATAGTGGTTATCTGGACAAGAGAGATCCTTTCATTTCATTCATTGGGGAGCTGCTGTTGAGGGTCGTCCATAACTGCTTTTACAGATGCTCCTGGAGATGTGCTTGGAGAAGCTCTGTTGCCATCCCATGGTACAGCAAACTGCCTGTGAGTTTGTAACCATTACAGCTGTGATGATGAAACAGTAAAGAAGAACCGCCTCTAAGTCAAAAAGTGCACCCAGAGATAAGATTCATTTTCAATGCCCTTGCAGCTGCTCCTGATGGCATGGGGCCACCGCACTTCTCAGTAAGTGGGGATCCAAGGCTGATTCATCACAAAGTGAGCAAATGCCTTTTTTTTTTCTCTAAGATCACCCTATGCTCCACCTCCTAAGAATTTCATTACATGGGGAAGGGCGGGGGGGGGGGGTGGAGGATAGGAAAAGGGAGAAATAAGTGATTTCTAAATATATGGCAAATTTTTAAATAAAAAGGGGAAACAAAACCCCTTATAACTATTATTAGCAGGGGCAGAACTAATAATGGTGCTATAAAACGTCTATCAGGCAGGTCATATCGATTCTGGGTATAGCATTCTATTCTTGTGTCCTTGTAACTCAGCTAAGTAACTGAGGAGGGCAAATCCATGGCTAGGTGAGTCATATTAACAAGACACCTAAGGTTTTTGTTGACCCTTATATAGGGGACTGGTTTGCCATTGCTGCAGATACTTTAGGGATTAAAAGGAAAATATATACTCTGCCAAAATTTCTTAGAAAATACCTGAAGTTAGAAAACAGGGTGTAGCAGTTAATGAAATATCTTGGTGAGGACGTTTGAGAGTTAATTAAGAAAGCTACAAATTAAGGAACAACAGCAAAAAGGAGATGATTGCACTGCATCTAACTGAAGGCATTCTGCTTTTTGTCTCTCCTGGGAGTTCTGGGATTTTTCAAGATTGTTTGACTTGATATGAGATGTACAATAATTTGAAGTATCTAAAACATAAATAGCTGAAATATCTCACTTGGTTTTATTAATTATTTACCCAAAGTGACATAAATTTATTTTATATATACAGGAGAAATGGATTAAATGAAAAATTAAAAAAAAAAGAAAAAGAAAAATCCCTCAATACCCCATGAGCCTAACATTCATAAACACGTGAAAAGTGACCGCTTTTATAGCCATATTGATTAATGTATCTGATACTCAATTTAATGGATTATCATGACCAAAATTTCATTACCAGGTACAATTTTTATTTTGCAGGAAAGTTATGTCCTCTTTTGTAGCTATTGAAAAATATATTAAGGTATGTAGCTATTTGTTAAAAGTTTGCCTTTCAAAACATAATGAAGATTTGGAAATCAAATCACCTCATTTGTTTTCATTACGTGAAATGCTACTTGGGGAAATTTTTAGGCAAGGTACCAAATGTATCACACACACACCCCAAATGGACCAGGCTTATTAATATGCTCCCAGCCTCCTGAGCTCTGGTCTCTCTCGTCCCCATGCTAGATTTTACCCTGCAGAGCTGGGCTTGGTAAGGGTAGCATATTAATCTGCCTCTATTCTATACAGGGCCAGGCACGTTTAGCATCTGCCCTGTGCCTGACACTGTGCTAGGTGCTGGGGCTGCAGCCAAACGCACGGACAGGATGGATCTGGTCCTGGCCCTCTGATACTGAGCACGGTCGTTGGAAACAAGAGGATCACCAGAGGCAGGTATGCCCCGGAATGGGGGAGCACAGATGCAGGATGGCAAATCATACCACGTGGGATTAGCTGGGAGACATTTAACCACCTTTGGGAGATTAGCAGCAAAGTCCTTCTTCCTTCATTTTCCCAATGAAGCACCATTCCTACCTTGGCTAAAGATTGTTTATGAATGTATAGGGCAACAATTTGAACGCATGACTTATATTTTATTACTATTTCAGAAAGTTGACCAAAATCCAGGAATAGTAAGAAAAAATTGCACGCATTATATACGGTCCTTATCACTCATTTATATTTTTAGGAAGCTTGCACAGGTTTTCATTTGGGGGTTAATACAATATACCTAAATGCTAAATGTGTCATTTGCATTTTACACCTTGGGTTATTTATTTATTCTTCATCCCTCAAGAGATGAGTTTTATTGCTGATTACGCTGTACAGGAAAAAAAGAGGAAGTAAAAAAGCAAACTCTTTACTTTTAAGAGCCTAACAGAGCATGAATCCTCCCAGTTGCTTTTCAATTTCTGTGCACTGAGGTTGAGTCTGGAACTAGATGTACACCACAAGTGACTCAAAAAAATGCTCTAAAAACAGGGTTGCATATACAACTTTGGTTATAAAACAAATGCCCCAGGCAAAAAAAAAAATAAGTTGAAAAAAAAAAAGAGGGGAAAATATTCTTAAGTTTGAACTTCGGTAGAATTTGACCAATTCTTAGGAACACTGGGGAAATCCATTGCCAGTTGCCAAAACTTAACCCAACTTTCTACAAACATCTATAGTGCAAGAGGTTGTGCTCCTGTTTTCTCCCAAATTTCCAATATATCACTTAACCAGAAGGCAGATTCTTTGAGGGCACTCGAGGAATTTTAGGTAAACTCAGTGAAATGTCACATGAACAAGTAGCCTATGATATCTCTAAGAAGACTGATTTTGTTTTGTGAGGACTGTAAGTAGGCCCATGTTTGCTTTATTCTGCTGAATTTGAATGTTATCTTAACAACTTGATATCTTTCTTGCAGATTTTAATTGGTAGCCATGAGAAGTAGTTGATCATATTGTCATTTTGATATATATTTTTTAAGCTAGAGAGGTAGCTAGCTCTATTCTTGTACAGTGAAAGTTCTCCCAGTTGACATCTATTTAACAATATACCTTTGGATTAAAAACATGGCCCAGAGAGATTTGGGTTGTTTTTCCAGCAGTGGTAATTGTTCTGCCTGAGACCAGAAATAATAAGGGATCATAGACAAAGGCTGGAGGAGCTTTCAGGGAACAGAGCAGAGAATGAACAGGATTACGGGAAACACGGGTCAACTGCCAAAGCTCCAGTAATACCCAGTCTTGGAGGGAATTTATCTGGCTCACAAAAAAATTGTCATTCTCACTAATATTTTGACTTCTATTTGAATATCTTGTATCGTCTATAGGACACCTAATTTTGTTGTGTCGCCTTTTTGAATGGAAAATATCACAATGAGATGTGAAAAAAATTGTATGGCTGTTTTATAGCAAAAAAGAAATTAATCATCAGAAAAGTTCTGAGTGATTGAATACAAAACATAATTCCATTTTCAGCAGCTATGATGTCGGAATACGTAACAAATTCTACAGGAGGGTGCTTGGTTATGTAAAATATTCAATTATTCCCCCACTTAGATATTCAACAGTTTTATCTCT
This sequence comes from Neomonachus schauinslandi, assembly GCF_002201575.2. Classification (NCBI taxonomy): domain Eukaryota; kingdom Metazoa; phylum Chordata; class Mammalia; order Carnivora; family Phocidae; genus Neomonachus; species Neomonachus schauinslandi. Next base: position 170,129,056 of record NC_058403.1, read on the forward strand.
TCAATTACTTAACTTAGAAGGACAAATAAGTGTTTGGTCATAACATACTATTTGCTTTGCCAGTCAGTACAAGTCACTAGGGAATATCAATCTTGCATTTTTTTTTTCTGACCTAGAATTCCTCTTAATGACCATTAGTGCAAAGTTAGAGCATATCTAACATTTCAGGAAATGCTGATGTTTCAAAGATATGACCTTCTTAACTTGCAGAGGAAACTGTCTTTATTGTTATTTGTTAAGGGTTTTTTTGGTTTTATTTTTGTATCTTTGCTTCTTAGGCTCAGCAAATTACTAATGTTTCCCTTTAACTCCTTAACATTCTTACTTGTTGAAAAATTTTAGAGTATTAAAATACCTGCTTTTATTGTCCTTGTCATTTTTAAAATTCTGTTTCTACACAATGTTGGACCAGAGTAAGAGAAAATTATTTTTATCAAAAGTAGCACAATTCTGATTAGCAATACTTAAGTTTATTTGAAAAAGAAATTGAATGATTTGTATGACGTTGCTATCTTCTATATTGTGATATTTTACTAATTTCATTACAAAGTTAAGAGTGATAGTTGTAAGGTAAGTAATAAGTTGGTTAAATAGCGAGCTAAAAAATAAGAATTTTTTTTTTTTTTTGCCATTTAGCCAAAAGTCTATCTTCTGTGGTTACCATTATATTGCCAAATACCAGCCCATTTAAATAAGTTTTTAAAAAATATTGTACTTGGGCGCCTGGGTGGCTCAGTTGGTTAAGCGACTGCCTTCGGCTCAGGTCATGATCCTGGAGTCCCTGGATCGAGTCCCGCATTGGGCTCCCTGCTCGGCAGGGAGTCTGCTTCGTCCTCTGACCCTATCCCCTCTCATATGTTCTCTCTCTCTCATTCTCTCTCTCTCAAATAAATAAATAAAATCTTTAAAATAAATAAATAAATAAAAAATATTGTACTTTATGTAATCCCTATACCCAATGTGGGCCTCAAACTCATGACCCCGAGGCCAAGAATCACATGCTCTTCCAACTGAGACAGCTGGGCGCCCCTTTTTAAATAAATTTTTAAACTGAAAACTAGAAGTCACTTAAATTAGTACAGAACATAGGCTTTGCTGTTGGTAAATCCAAGATTGGGTCCAAATTCCATTTTCTACTAGCTGTTTGATCTTTGGAAAATTATTTAAGCTTTCAGACTCCTTTTCTTCATTGCCAATTGGCTAATAACCATGTGGGCCACCCACTGAATCAAAGGGTGGAGGGGCATGAGAGATAAAAGGAAGAACTGCTTTGTAAAAGCCAGGATAGCACACAACACAACATGGAGAAGCTGTGAAAATTCTTTGTTCCTTAAAAATCCAGGCCATGTGAAAAATGCCTTTCAATATCTTCAGAGGAAGCCCTCAAGATTTCTAATCGATAATTCCCAACAACGGATCCCAGTCCCTTCTTCGACAACATGTCCAACAAGATGCTGATGTTAACAATCACACTTTCCAGACTGCCACAACCACACTTCCCAGACAGCCATGCTGAGTTATTATAACATTACTACTCTAGATTCAGTTTCATTGTCCAGTTGTTTCAAGTAGGTAGCAAGACCGTGTTTATTTTCCTCAGGCCTGTACCTATGTTTTTAATTCCCTTTAATGGCCTGCCCCTATTTGGATTCATCAACATATTTAACCTCTCCAAAGCTCAAAGTGCCATAATATTCCAGGTTTGTGATACGAAGTGTCTCTTTCCCACATTAAAATTGTTTTAGGGGCGCCTGGGTGGCTCAGCCGTTAAGCGTCTGCCTTCGGCTCAGGTCAGGATCCCAGGGTCCTGGGATCGAGCCCCACATCGGGCTCCTTGCTCCGCAGGAAGCCTGCTTCTCCCTCTCCCTCTCCCCCTGCTTGTGTTCCTGCTCTCGCTGTCTCTCTCTCTGTCAAATAAATAAATAAATAAAATCATTAAAAAAAAAATTGTTTTAGATTTAAGTTTCTTGTCATGTTGGCCCGTATTTAAATACTTGTTAATGAATCGGAATGGTGCTTATTTTCAATCTGAATAACAGTGCCTAGAAATTTTTACTCTTCAAAGATCTGCTCTGGTCTCCCGCTCAGTACCCAACCTCACCCACTTAATTTCTGCTCTTCTGACTTTACCCTCGCTGTGGATTCCACCAGGACTGCCTTTCCCTTTGGTGTGTCAAGAACTCTAGTTAAGGGACGCCTGGGTTGCTCAGTCAGTTGAGTGACCGGCTCAGGTCCTGATCTTGTGGTCATGAGATCGAGCCCTGCATCGGGCTCTGTGCTCAGCACCAAGTCTTCTTGGGACTCTCTCTCTCTCCCTCTTACTGTCTCTCTCTCTCTCCCTCTAAAATAAATAAATAAATCTTAAAAACAAAAACAAAAACTCTAGTTAATCCTTCTCAATTCAGAAGTCTCTTGGCTCCTACTGTGCCCCATTCACACCTTTACCGCAACAGTGTTTAATTGGACTACAATTATTCATTTACATTTCATCCTGCCCCTCAGACTATGGATCCACGTTTTAAAGACAAAACCCAACATTTGTTCATATTTATATTTCTAGCACATAACAGATAATTCAGAACTGTTAAATGGGGAAAGGACTACATTTTATATTCAAAGGTAGCTTCCAGTTTTTCTTAAAAATGGCGACTGGTGGTGATTGGGATCTTCATCCTTCTGTTTTCTGTAGGATGTGATGATCATGGCACCTGCATTACTGATTCTGTTGTGGGCTATGGTGATACCGAGAGCAGACTTACTTCCTGATAAAAAATGTAGGTACACCATCTATTAAATTCAGTAGTGTTTCTTTAAAAAAAAAAAAAAGGACATTACAAAAATGATAGCATTATTTTTTTCCTAAATAATCCCTCACTTAGGAAATTATGTATGGATTTTTTTAAAAGAAGAATATTTACTCTCTTCAGAATACAAACTTTTTCAACACGCTGTACTTTAAGAAAGCAAAGTTGGCTGGAATGCCAATTTTATGCTACACTGGGGAATCATATTCTGAGTGTGGGTGTTTGGGCTCTATGGAATAGAGTTGGAGCTGGTGGCCACATGTGAAATGCCTTCCCATGCAAGGGGTTGGTTACAAGTCCTCACAACCAAAGAATAAACACTTCCACTACGCTTCAGTTCAGAAACTTGTTGATCTATGGATATGGTATAAGGACAGAGTCTAAGAAAAGAAAGTTATCATATGGTCCATATGTAATGTTGTCTAAGAGAACTTTCTATGATAAGGACACTGTTCTATATCCCCATTGTACAATGGAGTAGACACTATACGTAAGTGACTACAGAGTAGTTGAAATAGGTTCATGCAACTAAGGTAACTTAGTTACCTTACTAGGGTAACTTACATTTATTTTTTATTTTATTTTATTTTTTTAAAGATTTTATTCATTTATTTGACAGAGAGAGAGAACAAGTAGGCAGAAAGGCAGACAGAGGGAGAGGGAGAAGCAGGCTTCCCGCTGAGCAGGGAGCCCGATGCAGGGCTCGATCCCAGGACCCCGGGATCATGACCTGAGCCGAAGGCAGCGGCTTAACCGACTGAGCCACCCAGGCGCTCCGGTAACTTACATTTAAATAGCCATATATGGCCAGTGGCTACCATAATGGACAGTGTGATACAGACAGAGCCCTGTATGTGGCAAGTATAGACACAGAGTTATAGAAGGCTATTCAAAATTAAAGGTCAGTGGAAATATCCTAACCATGTAGTAAAGGAATAAAAGTCAGTTTCCTAATGGTGTGTACAATATTGTCCTAGTTTTAGGAAACAATTTAACACGTTGTAGCAACATATGCCAAGGACAAAAAATAATGAATATATCATATATTAACACTATTCTCAGTTGCAGGATTAGAGGTAATTTTTCTTTTTCTTTTTGCTCACCTGTGCTTAAAGGAAAGTTTTTATTTTGAAAACAGTGGTTCAAAGAAAAAAAAAACCTCTTTTCTATTAAAGTCTAAGTAGTTTTGCTCACAAATTGTTTTGACTTTGAATCAAAATGAGAAATAAATTAATTTTACATCAAGAACCAGTACAAATACAAATATTTAAGTACATTCATGTAGTGGAAATAAGCGGTTCGTGAAATAGTAATTATGTTTCATGGACCCTGATATTTTCTATCCTATTTTCTTCCATGTCATTAAAAAAAATTCTAGCCACAAACCAGTAAGTTTTTCAAGCCAATTTATAGATAATGGCCCTCAGCTTGAAAACTAGAGGTATAAGGAATGATATATTAAAATATTCATATTTCAGTAAAAACCTGTATATGCTATAGGGAAATACCTGGGCAAAGTTAGAAAGATAAGGAGTTAAAAGCAGTTTTTTAAAGCAAATTTTCCAAAATTATTTCAGTATTATACACTCTAATAATCATAAGATCCTTACTCCACACTAAAGTCCTTGAAAAATTTAAAAGTGCTGCCTCCGTACAATTGAACATCATGTGGCTCCTTTTCATCACAGCTTTACTTCTCCCACCTGTCAACTTCACCATCAAAGTTACTGGTCTAGCCCAAGTTCTTTTACGCTGGGAACCAAATCCTGATCAAGAGCCAAAGGATGTCGAGCTAGGGTATCACGTGAGAATAAACGCTCCACAAGAAGATGATGTAAGTATTTATTCTGACAGTCGTCTTTATTTAGAGTCACTTTTAACTTTAACTGCATTTTCCCTATCAAATTAACTTTTAAGTTACCAAAAAAAAAACAAAAAAACAACCTACCCAAGGGTTTTCTGTTAGGCTCCAAGCAGAGTAGGGTGTCAGTTGAAAGGACCATGAACTAGTGCTGTGTGTGTTGCTTAGCATTCGACAGCGGCACAGAACCTTTTAACTTTGCCCCGATTCTTTCACCAAGAAAAGAACGTTTAGGGACTTTGAAGGTAAAATGGATTTGATACTTGAAAATAGGCAAAGAGAAAAAGAGAAGAGAGCAGTGGCATAAAATGGGAGGCAGTGGGGTGCTTAATCAGAGAAGCCAAGTTCGAATCCGGCTGCAGTCACTTCCTGCCTCGGCAACCTTGGGCCAGTCACTGTACGTCTCAGAGACGCAGCTTTGCCATTTCCCACTGCAGGGATTATGTTAAAGCACCTGATACCTAAGAGATGTGCAGTAAAATGAAATGAAGGGAGAAGCGATTAGTATTAGCTATTTTTTTCAGTCAATATGGAATTCTAGAGAAATTTCCCTTAGAAAGTTACCTCTGGGGAAGAGACTGGGTTTAGAGGTGATGGCTGAAGTGAATGTGAGCCTTAATCATAGTATTTTGTTTGTTTTTATAGGAATGTGTTCATCTATCATAGAGGAATTATTATATATTATTGTACGGTTTGTTTTTTTTTTTAACACCCAAATGCTAGAATTGGGTCATTTATTTACTTGCTCATTTTTTAAAATCAACTTCGTTGAGGTGTGAATGGTGTGGAAAAAGCCGTACATATTTACCTAACTCGATGAGTTTGGGGATGAGCAGATATGTACCTGTGAAATCATGTGCTTAATTTTTTTTCTATCCAAACTAGTTCCCTGAATTTTATTTACATGCCATTTAAAAAGTGGAAGAAAATGCCTATTGGATTAAAATAGCTCTCTTAATGCTCTTTCCCTTTTCTGCATCATGACTTGTGGGGTTTATTTTTAGTATGAAACCAGAAACACTGAAAGCAAATGCGTCACCGTTCTTCATCAAGGCTTTTCAGCAAGTGTGCAGACCATCCCATGGAATGGCGACTCCCTGCTGGCAAGCAACTGGGTTTCTGCTGAGCTTAAAGCCCCACCGGGTAAGGCAGGCTCCTAACAGCCTTGTATTGTATTCCTGACTTTGGAGATCAGGCAAAGTTGGAAAAGAAACTGGCTTTTCCGTAGTCAGTCAGCAGTTCCTGCCAAGTATTCTTCCTCCTCATCAACATCCTAACCAAGGCTGTGATCACTTATTGTCATAACCCACCCCATTCCATCTGGTGCATCCCTGCAGACATAGCTCACGCTTCTCGCTCCCCTGCTCCCAAGTCACAGGGTCATCAGCAAAATCAGGGCCAATCAGGTCTTTCATAATTGGGCTGTAAGACATTTTCTAACCATACCCAACATGATTCCTCTGCTTTTCTCAGATTTCTAACACCGCCCCCCGCCGCGCCCCCCCCCCCATCCCCCCACAGCAGCTTTTTCTTGCCTCAGAGGCTTTGCTCTCTTGGATTCCCCTCTGCCTGCTCTTCTGAATCCTTTCCATACTTCAAAGCACAAAGCAAGTTGTACCTCCTCTAGAAAGCCCTTTTACTTTTCATCCTGTACACTGAAGGAGGCTCTTCCTCCTCAAAACCCATTCATGGGCTGTTACTCATTTGGCACATATGCCATTCTCTTTCACAAATAGCTTTATACCCTGCCACCTCTGAATGTAAGCCTTTTGGGGGCAGGGATGGTGTCTCATGCTTTACTGAGCCAGTAGAACAAGCAGTGCACACTTCAGAAGGAGCATTTCCTCCTGTCCTGTTTGTGGTGTTCTGCACTCTAGGACTTGTCATACCAAATTTAAGGAAGCCGCTGGTGGTTCACAGAAGCCACAACACGGAACATCCCACCATGAAGAAAGAGGATAGGTAGCATCCACTGTCTATACTGTCCTTTGGTGGGAAATTGGGGTTTCTAATACGTAGAATCAGTGATACTTGGGATTAAAGCCTTGGAAACACACACACCCACACCAGGGAAAGAGAGGAGGATCACCATGTCCCAGGTTACATGAGTGTTCCTAGTAACTGTTGTCTTGGCCCGTCCGGCCCATGGGTAATCATCCAACCGTTGTCTCATCACATCACTGAATGAAAAGGTTGTGTACCCTCTGAATTGTGTCAATGACCGAGAGCAGCCCTGGGAACATCTTTCTGTTTACTCATTTTAACATGTTGCGTAGACCATAGAACAGCCAATTCACAATGGCCTTGACTCCAAGTTCAGAGACTAATCCAAGGTAGACATAAGATCACAAATACAGACCTCTGTGTGCCTTACCTTAAACTACTTTCCCCACATCTCAGTAACAGGAGTATACCTGTAATACATCTTTCAGAATTACATGTCTGCAATTCTAATTATTCTCTGAGCATGCCGATATACAGTGACATGAATGAAAAATTAATTCTCCCCTGAATCAGTCTTAATTCATACCACATAATTCCTTGGAAGAGAGGTGGGAGACAAACAGATTACAGAAGACTCCAAACTATACTTGGGTGTGGAACATCTGGTCATTTAACACACTGAGTACAAGGCATACATACAAGTCTGTGTACGTTTGTTGTATATGAATATAGAGAAAAAAACCTATGTGACGGTGCGTGGTAATAACACAAACTAGCCAGTGTCCCTTTTGTCCAACTTCTCTGCAGACACAAGGGGTCTGTCTTTTCTCCCCCGTGAGCTACACTGGCTGACAGTGATAAATATGAATTGACTTAAACTAAGCTAAACTAAGAGACCCCCTTCTATCATTGGAGATTCAATCTCAAGGCTCCCACTTTGATGAGGTCCTCCTTGACCCTCAGCCCAAAGTGTTTTTTCCCTCCTGTGAGCAACCACAAGGCCAGTGTCTCCACGATGGTGTGTTCTGAAGAGCCCCAATTAACATGGTGACAGTGCAGTTTGAAATGAAAATAAGGCTTTCCAGTCAAATAATCGTCAGAAATCCTGGGTGAAATGAACATAATGCGTTTGGTGGAAAATCACAAGATCCCCTTAATATCTTTGCACAGTAAAGCTGACTTCAACAGACTACTGTGCACGGAGTCTCCAAGGAAGTTTTTTTTTTTTTTTTTAAGATTTTATTTATTTATATGAGAGAGGTAGTGAGAGAGAGCAAGAGTCGGGAGGAGAGGGAGAAGCAGACTCCCCACTGAGCAAGGAGCCCGACGCAGGGCTTGATCCCAGAACCCTGGGATCATACCTGAGCAGAAGGCAGATGCTTAACCGACTGACCCACCCAGGCACCCGAGGAAGTGTTGTTTTTCAGTGCTGCTAGAACCCACTTCCTTTGGAGCGGCAATCTATGTTATTCAGGACCATTTGGGTGCGACCTAATGAATCACATAATTCTAGGATGGAAAGTGGCACTAGAGACCTTCTTCTGTCAACTCTCCCATTTACAGCTGGAAAAACTGAGGTCCAGAATAGTGGGGTTCAAAGTGTCACAGCTCATTGTTGAAAAAATGTGGCATTAGAATACCAAGCTTTGAACGACAATCTCTTGTACTGCTCTTTAATTTTCATACAAGTATATCACGCAGACACACTCCCTTAACCCAAAGTGGCCAGGAAGTTTAATGCCAGAAACTCAGGCTTTGTAATCCTAGCTTCATCTCCCCAGTAAGCTGGCCCTTTGCAAAAAGGTTTCTAGAAATTTATGATAACGTTTACTTTTTCATGGTAAGATGTTCCCAATCACTACAGTTTCAGAGGAAGTGCAAGATTTAAAAGCTGTCATGGCAGTGTTTTGTTCTTATTTTTGACCCTCTTATTGACCATCTAGGGTCTCCTGGAACCTCAATTGTGAATTTAACGTGTACTACGAACACCACATTAAATAACTATAATCCCTTAAGGCCATACCAAGTTTCTCTTTACTGTACCTGGCTCGTTGGCAGGGATGCCCCTGAGGATACGCAGTATTTCCTCTACTACAGGTGAGTAGCTATGTTTACTTATGAAAAAGCATTGTTGCCTCTCGTCTTAAAAACTTATGAGTGTTGCCATTTAGGTATGGCTCCTCGACCGAAGAATGCCAGGAGTATAGGAAAGACACGCTGAAGAGAAATATTGCATGCTGGTTTCCGAGGACTTTTATCAGTGGCAGAGGGAGTGACTCCCTGGCAGTGCATGCTAACGGCTCAAGCAAGCATGCTACAATCAAGCCTTTTGATCAGCTGTTTGCTCTGCATGCAACTGGTAAGGTAGACTTAACTCAGAGCTGAAATAACCAAATCGCAGAATCCCAGCATTGGAAGGGATTATAAAGATCACCCAGTCTGACTAATTTTCCGATGCTAAATGCGATCTGTCCCCTGCCTAACAATCACAGGGACCAGCTTTCTCAACCTAGGCACTACTGGTATTCTTGATGGATAACTGTCATGTGGGAGCTGTCCTGTGCCTTGCAGGATTTTGAGCAGCATCCTTGGTCTCTACCTACTAGATCAGTAGCATCTCTTCCCCCCACCCCCCACGCTGTGACAACAAAATGTCTCTCAACATTTCTAAATGTCCCATGGGGGACAGAATCTCTACCATGTGAGAATCACTGAACCAGGGAATGTGAACTCACTGCTGAAGGGAGCAGCCCTTTCTCAGCTCTGACTCATTTCATGAAGTTTCTGCCCATTGGTCTTGTGATGGACTGGTACCAACCCCAAATAATTCTCAACCCTTTCCCCCACAAATGGTTTCAGAGCTAGTCAAAGACAGCCAGCTTTCTCATCCTGAGATTTCTCTTCCCCAAGCTTCCCACCCCCAATTCCTCTTGCTTTCCTCTTAGGATCATTTACCATTCTGGTCTGTCCCTTCTGGGTGATCCGAAAATGTTTCGCTCAGCATATGATTCTCAGATCTAAACGTATTATTTAAAGTTTCATTTGCTCAGTTCTCAAAATAGTCTCCTTCCATCCTAGATACTTGTACTAATGAAACTCATCAGGAGCCTTTCACGTCGCATTCTTGTTACTAATGCTCAAGATTTCAATCGTGGCATATTTACTGGTGTGGGCTGTGGAGTCAGGCTGCCTGGGCTTGGATCCTGGCTCCCCCACTGACTAGCTGAGGGACTGTAGAGAAGCTGGTCACTCCTCTGTACCTCAGTCTTCTCATCAGAAAGAAATGGGGAGAAATTAACACTTCCTGCAAGGCTTTAGTGAGAATTAAGTATGTTAACAACCATACAGTGCTTAGAACAATGCCTGGTAATTATACATAATTATAAATATAAAAAGTATTATTTAAAGGGACAGGATTTACCTATATCTCTATCAAATGAACTGTTTAAAGAACCATCTCACTGAAGAGGTTATGCAATTCTATTCAATAGTCTATTTCTCAGATGACCTAAAAATGTCACTTTCCTGAAAATTGGTAATAAAAAAATGCTGAGGAAGACCTAGGAAAAAATATTAATATGACAATGGACACGACCTGATACAGACCACAGGGATTCATTTTCCTGTATGATTTTCATTTCTTTGAGATAAATTCCTCATATTACTAAAAGAAATACATTCTTGGTTAAATTTTTTCTGCTTAGGGAATGGCAGGCTGTGGAACCAATAGGTCCCATTCTTAGCTTATCCTTATGATTCATTAATTGTGAGATCTAAGTCCCATAACCTAAGAGAACAACGCTCACTTAGAAATAATTTCCACCCACATCTCGAAGCTATAAGACAATCAAGTGATAAGTCAGGGAAAAGAACTCTAGAGTTGTAAGTTAAGACAAATGTGGCCCAATCTATTCTTCTTATGCAAGAGAATATTGAAACTTCCCGCTCCATCTCCCAAACAAACCTGAAAGAAGGCAAAGAAGACAAAATGAAACAAAACTGAAGCTCAGAATGAGGAAATTACTACCCAGGGCCACACACCTGGCTCAGGAGAGGCAGGGCTCAGTGGAAGCTCCAGAGCAATTTCTCTCCAGGATGAGGTTGACCCTGTTTGGTCCCACTTGAGAAACAGGGATAGTGAGGTGGGTCTTGCAATGAGCTGAAGGGGAAAGGGACTCCACCACTCAGTGCCATTTGGAATAGGAATCCTTCAAGATTCCAGTAGAGATCTCTTCAGTGCTACAACGTAGGAGTCATCTGTGAGCCACTGGGGTGTCTTGTGGCCTGGGGATCAGTTAGTTAAATCCCGAGGGTAGATACTTGAGAAGATTGTATCTTAGAAATGCCTTGAGGAGTGTGAGTGGATTGGATTCATCAGCCCAGACTACTGACCTTTCCTTCTCTAACCTAGATCGAGTTAATCCTCCAGTGAATGTCACAGCAGAGATTGAAGGAACCCGTCTTTCTATTCAGTGGGAGAAACCCATTTCTGCTTTTCCAAATCATTGCTTTGAATATGAAGTGAAGATTTACAACACAAGGAAAAATTATTTTCAGGTAATTCTTCAGATCATTCCAATTTTGATGATAGCATTCTCTTAGAAACATTTTAAAAATTCTGTTCAGTGACAGCTGTGGTTATAGCTTGGCAATAACAAGGTCAAAGGTAACTTATATCCACCCAAGTTTTGTAAAAATAAACCAAACTTTACTGTCTTTTTGTGTTGAAGGACAAACTTTTGGTTCAAGATAACACAAAGATCAGATAAAAACTCATGAGCACTACTGTTGGTGTAAATATAAAATGTTGCAGCCACTGTGGAAAACAGTATGGCAGTTTCTCAAAAAATCAAAAATAGAATTATTGTGTGATCCGACAATTCCACTTCTTGGTATACATCCAAAAGAACTGCAAGCAGCGTCTCAAAGAGAAATTTGCACATCCATGTTCATAGCAGCATTATTCACAAGAGCCAAAAGGAGGAAACAACCCGAGTGTCCCCTGACAGATGATGAGCGGATCAACAAAACGTGGTCTATGCATACAATGCACTGTTGTTCGGCCTTTAAAAGGAAGGGAATTTGGACACATACTACAACCTGGATGAACCTTGAGGACACCGTGTTAAGTGAAATAAACCAGTCACAAAAAGACAAATACTGCAGGATCGCACTTACAGGAGACACCAAGAGTAGTCAAATGCAGAGAGACAGAAAGTAGAATGGTGGTTTCCAGGAGCTGGGGGGAGGGGGGCGTGGGGGCTGTTGTTTCATGAGCAGAGTTTCAGTATTGGAGGATACAAGAGTGCTGGAAATGGTTGCACAACAATGTGAATGTATTCACCACTACCAAACTGTACACTTAAAAATAGTTAAGATGGTAAATTTTATGTTTCCTATTTTTCACTACAACTGAAATATACTCATCAGCACTAAAGAACAAAAAGTTCAAGGGACAAGGAAATGAGAAGCCATCCAGCATTTATGAAGCATCAGCTCTGGGTCAAGCTTCATTATGCTAATTTATTCCATCCTCCCAATAACTCCATTAAGTCACTCTCATTCCCATTAGGCAGGAAAGTGAGGCAGAGAGATTAAGCCACTTGCCCAAAGTCACTAGGCTGGCAAAGCATAGGGAAGTTAGGATCACTACTGGCATCGTACTGACAGTAGGCAAAGCAAGTTCCATTCCATCCAATTTGATTCAACCAATACTTACAAACTGGTTTCTATGTGGGAAGTATAAAGATAAGATAGTGTCTCTGCCATCAAGGGGCCTAGTCTAGCGGACACACTCACCACGTCCCTGGAAGGGCCAACAGAGGTCCAGAGGAGGGGGTGGGCAACGCAACGCCCGCTGAGGGCCCCCGCTGAGAAGAATTGAGCAAAATCATGCCTGGTGACACGGGAAGAGGAGACCAACTTCTGTAGCCAGCGCTTCCCCAGACACCTATGTTGAAAGACTGGCTTTCTTTTTTTTAAAATTTCGGATCTAATTTCCAATTTTTAATTAGATTTCTCATTTAATTTCTAATTGTTCTTTTGTAAAATACAATAAAAATGAAAGGCCAGAAAAACCAAATATGCCCAGAAAGAAGCCCAGCGATCATGGGCTTGGATGTTGTGGCAAAGTCAAATTGCTACAAGAGCTCCAACTGTCGTTTTGATTTCTGTGTTTCCCTCACTGTGGCTCAGTAATAAACAGCTCCTGACCCACCCCTGTCGGCCAAGCACACTCGAAGTGGCAGGGGGTCTAGGCAGAAGGCAGAACTCAAAGGCTTAAGAGAGCATGGCTCCTCCAGCCAAGTGGCAGTAAGTGAGTCGGCCTGGACAGAAAGCCAACACTGGGATAACAAATCTGGATCCCACACGGGGACTTTTCCCCGAATGACTGAGATTTTGCTTAAAAAAAAAAAAAAAAGAGCGGTTTCTCTTTTTAAAACCACTGCCGTAGGGACAGAAAACCACTGAAGGGTTTTATTCAATACAGAAATGTGACTGCATCTGCAAAATCAAAGAATAATTTTGGTAGCAGCATGAAAGCTGGATGCGTGGGGAGGGGGCCATGTGGACATAGGCATGTGGGGTTAATGGCTCTGGCAAATGGCCAAGCAAAAGATAACAAGACAAATCAGGCAGTGGTCATGGGGCGGGGCGAGTAAAAGAGAAACACAGCCAGAGGAACGGAAGATGTAGGTGTCAGGGCTGCATCTCTGGTCTGGGGCATAAAGGATTAGGTGAACGGTATGGACACTGACCAGTAGAGAGAGTAACGTAGAAAGGCTCATTTGTGAGAAGACAGCCTCGTGTAACACTGGACAATGTTAGCCCAAATTCCCTGTGGCAAACTAGCATTTCCTGAGTCCCCGTTATTGTATTGAACTAACCAACATTGCTGTTTTTGCTCATCAAAGATGGGTTGAATATTGGCAGTTTTCATAGGATTCAACCCAATACACCCTTAAACGTGGAATTACAAAGGTACGGTTTAGTTCAATAATTCATGCTCAGGTGCTCCTGAGCTCCTGTGCTCCCATTTTATAGATGAGAAAATAGGCTCAGAGAGGTCAAGGAATTTGCCTTGCAGGTAGTTTGGAGCATAGGATTCAAACCCAGCCCTTCCTAGATTCAAGGACTCTGCTCTTTCCTCTTTATCATGGCGCCCCCGCTGGCTCCAATTATTTGAGACATTCCTATACATCAGGGTTCAGCAAACCTTTTTTTTTTTTTTTTTTGTAAATGGCCAGATATTTTAGGCTTAGCAGGCCATTTGGTTTCTATCACAATCACTCAGCTCTACCACTGTGGAACAGAAGCAGCCATAGATAATAGGTAAACAAATAGGCATGGGTGTGTTCCAGTAAAACTTTACCTGTGGATACTGAAATTTCAGTTTCATGTGTCATGAGATACTCTTTTGATATTTTTCAATCATTGAGAGATATAGAAACCATCCGCGGCTTGCAGGCCCTACAAAAAGAGGCAGCGAGCCAGACTGGCCCACACGTTGTAGTTTGCGGATGCCTTCTGCATAGGATGGAAACCAGGTGATATCGTTGAGTAATTTGACCACAATACGGAGGGACGAGATGAGGGGGATTATGCGTTCTACTATCGGCCACTCCAGTCACTTCATCTGGAAACATCAGCTGGGCCCAGATAAATCATCTAGATGTTATGATTGACTTTTTCTTGATTTTGGTTACGAGATCGCTTACCCCAGAGGGTAGCTGCCGGCACATCCATAACGAAGCCTTCTAGAATAAACTAATCAATGTATGTCCTGTGGATTTTAAATGGGTCAGGTAACAGTGAGTCACATTACTTAGGTACGGCCTTCCATTCTTCCATTCTGATAACTGACATTACTTAAATTACGTGTCCAGAGATTCTTATAACGCTAATTTTTTCCTCATTTAGACAGAAAAAATGACGACGAATACATTCATCTCGATAATTGATGATATTTCTAAGTATTCCGTTCAAGTGAGAGCAGCAGTGAGTTCTGTGTGCAGACAGATGGGGTTTTGGAGTGAGTGGAGCCAACCTGTATATGTGGGTAAGTCTCTTCTATTTTAAAGCGAGCGACCTTCCTCATGGTTAAAACCGATAATCCTAGAAAGTGAACACATTCATTCATGGACCCAAAATGCCTCATCTTCTGTCAGTCTACTGCCCTTTTGACCATTGCCGTGCTCTCTCGGCTTCAGATGGCGATCCCATAACCTGGAGGGTATGGCCTTGCACCTTGAAGACAGAAAATTCACAGCCTGTGTTTGTCATTGCCTGGGCGTACTGGGTTTCCATCGACGTTTTAGGACAGAGGTAGACAGTGAAAAAGCAGCTAACCTATCTCTTGTGTGCGCTGCAACCATGCAGCCTGAGGATGTGGACGAATGTGGTTAAGTGTTACGTGAGATCTACGAGAACTCGGAACAGTGGAAGGAACACGGGAGTCGTACTTCCATAGCACAGATGTAATACCCAGCTTTGGTACGTAATTACCGCATTCCCTTGGAAAAATCCCTTCTGACTTTGCTTGGGTTCCCAGGACAAAGCACATAATATCCACCTCACCTGCCCCACAGGGTACTATGAAATAAAAAATAATGACCATAGCTAACATTTATTGATGGCTGTTTGCCAAGCACTGCTAAATGCTTCACAGGCATTACCTTCATTAATCTTATCAACAAACCTATTTTGCTTTGAAAGTTTAGGCAATTTGCTTAACTCTGCATGCCCAGCGAGTGGCAGATATGGGATTCAAACTGAGGCTGGCAGAATCCAGCTCCAGAGCTCTTAGATGTAGGCCACGGGGTGACAGGATTCTACAAGCTGCAAAGTGCTGAACAAATTAAACAATTATGAGATCCTGGGAGCTAACTTTGTGGTTATGGCTGGTCGAGCATTTGAATGTTATCTCTCACTCATCCTCTGGGGCATTCAATGATCATTTGAAGAGGTACTTAAGGAGAGCTGTCTTTCAGGCCTGTTGTAAAATTTTCTATTTAAGTCATTCACTTAGGCTAATGGGTGGGTCTTCAGGAAATTCGTGGGCAGTGACCCATTAGATTATGAGGATGTGAGTCAGATTAGAAACGTATCAGGTAGATTTCCATGGAACGATGGGTGAGATCAGAAAAGGCCTAAGAACTGCAGAGTGGTTGTGAATCTGCCAGGGGGCTGGCCATGCAGAGTTGCAGAGTTTGCAAAGGGGGACGGCACCCGCTAGAGTTGTGCAACACGCAATCAGCACAGCCTTATGCGAGGGCCCCCAAATCACCCCACTGGAACTCAGAGGGGCAGCGCAAGCCTTCCCGGGAAGAGGGACAGGAAAGAAGGATAAAAGGACCCAAGATTGGGCCAAGTGCACCTACTTCCCAATTCTGCCAAGGCCAATCTTCCCTGCCTCTTCTTCTCCCTAGGCTGATGCCCCGACCTTGTTCCCTGGACCCGGCACACACAGAACCTCCCTCCACACTGTTGCTTCTGCACAGAGTGGATTCGCTTTGCTCACCAAGAGCAAAACAAACAGAACATTAATCAGTCCCAGGAAATTTTTAACAAGATTATTCCTTTTATCAAATGCCTGTGATAGAAACTTAATTTTCATTACTTACATTTGGTCACATTTTTTTGAACGGTGTATGTTATTCCCCAAGGGCACAAAACTTGTTGGCTCTGAATTACTGATATTTCTGAGCGTCTCCCCAACATTACTACACATAGAGCTTCAGAGATTTTTTTTAAATGCTGTCCAAGGACTTCAAACCAGCATGATGGAAACCAAGAGGAGAACCCTAGTTAAGAAGCCAGTTCTGCTTTCTGAGTGTTTGAAGTTCAGGTCAGCGTTGACCGTAGACGGTTTAGAACTTACAGAGCAAAAGAGACCAGATCAGGAAATCTAGGTTTTAGCCATGACTCTGTCAATGTCTAGCTCGCTGACCCAAGCGAGAGATAGCAAAAGATAACACCTCATGAGCCAAGGAATCAGAGCCAGCTTTGCATGCTGTGTTGTGAAGGATTCTCAGGCTACGTGTAGGCCTCTCAGGAGTGGTGATCTCCTGTCACCCCCGGCAGGGTACAGAGTGGTGATGAGTATGCCCGGCATTTGCCACCCCTGACTGGCGACCCATGCCTAACCTCTCTGGGTCCCAGTTCCCTCACCTCAAAATGTGAAAGCTGCCCCCCAAGTTTCTTCTACACTCCCTCAGCCCACCACAAAAGTGCTGAGAGTGAAATTGTGATCCATAATGAGAATTTATTTTAAGCTTGTTTTTAATTTATTATTCACTCTCCACTTTAGAGCTCTCCTCCCATTATTATTTCCTAAATAACAGCTTCCTAGTTTGGAACTAGGCTCATTATAATTCCCCCCCAGGTATACCTCACTGCCATTATCTATGGCAAATCCCATTTCATTTACGGCCACCCTTTTCATAAGATGAGCTGATTAATATTACCACTCACCTTACAAATCCATCGTTTCTAGAATTTACTCCCCTGCTCAGTTTAGGATCATTAGTGAATTTAATCAATGCAGACTTTCCATTTTCATCAAGATGATTAATAAACATAATAGGAAGTCCGGGCCCCTCTGGGATATGTTGCATGGCTCTTCCTTACCCCTTGAGGATGCAACCATAATTATGCTCAGCTTGCAGTCTCTCAGGCAATTTTGTCGCTACATTCATTTCCTTTAGACAACCTTCCTCCTCTCCTACCTTGTGTGTATGGCGCCCTGAAGCCCTCCCCTTCCATTGTCACTCTGCAGCCCCACTCAAATATCATCTCGTTCTCACGTATTATTAAGTCCATCTCCTTTAATGTAAGGAAATGGAGACCCAGAGATATTAAATAAATCAATAGTTACCCAACAGCCCAGAAGTGGCTATTAATAGCTAATTTTCTCAAATAGGTGACATATTCATCAATTGGTGAAGTGGAATAGATTCAATTCACTCATTAACCCACTATAGCCCAAGGTTATTCAATAGTGAGACCCAGGAAGACTAAGTTTTGGCAGTGAGAGGGTCCAGCCGGCAAGGGCCCTGAATCTCGGCCCTAGATGGGCCCTCCTGTGCTAGGATTTCCAGCATATGCAACATGTTTGTTTTCAAATGGAAATAGCGGTTGGTTTCATTTTTATCAATACTCGTTATCAACTGCCCTTCCTCAACTGGCCTCTGTCTTATCTTAAGAGCTAACTTCCACTTTTCACATATCTTTCTCCTTTTTAAGACTGTCTTAACTTCCGGATTCTTCTGTTCCTTTATTATCTCTGCTGTCTCCTGTTTATTTAAACCTCTTCTCTCCTAACCCTGGTCCTATGAAGCCTTCCATTTGCTCCAGTCCATCATCTCTCTCCTCCTACCCCGTCCATGAAGCTCACACAGCATGCATGAAAAAAAGCAATTATGAAAATTAAATGCCCTACAGCTATAGCCTTCCCTTTGGAAAAGAGCGCTTGTTATAGGAGTCTACCCTGTGTTTCTTTCCTGCCATGTCACTGATCAGGCTCAGTCCTTCTGAGACCTGCTTATCAGAGATGGGTCTTAACTGCAATCACAGGCATGGCCCTCCAAACCAGCGATTGGGTTTGAATCTGACTTCACTGAAGGCCCTATCTGAAGGCCACCATCTGTGTCATGACAATACCAGGTACCAATTAAAAAAAAAACAAAAACACCTTTTAATTTAAAGATTTCTTTAGGCTTGAGATATGCAGCATTTTTACCTCCGGGAGTAGAGCAAAGTTTCCCCGCGGTCCTCTGTTGCCTTCAGAGGCTTCTCTTTCCACAAGACGAGTTAGTCAGAGGAAATCTGGGCTTTAGCTTTCCTGTCACAGTTTGGGGCAGTGGTTGGGGGTACTGGTTCTTAGAGCCACGTGACCCAGCCTAGAGCCTGTAAGGACTTAATGAAAGTAGGCTGAGGCAGAAGATCAGGGATATGTTTAAGAATTTGGGTTGAGATGGAAGTAGGGTTCCCACAGGCAACTCTTGTTGCCTTTGTCCTCCGACTAGACTTTAAGAGGCTGTGAATAGTTGCGGAACCAGATACATTGGCCCAGGTCACCTGGACTCAGAAGCCAAGCGCAGGTCCTGCAGCCTCACCCTCAGCCCTGGACACACCTCCTGCGCTCTCTCCTCGGTGGTCCCCGTAGCCTGAAGGACAGAAGAGGACTAGCTAGAAGGGAGCTTTCAGATTCTGTCTCCATCTGTCAGGAGCAGGGCATTTTACTGTGTTTTCTGGCATGGCCACCTCTAGTGGTGTCCACACTGCCCTTCCGTGCATGAATCCCACCCCACGAAGGGCCCAGCAGATGGGCTCAGAGGAAGGAAGGACTTGACTATTGAGGCAGGCACTGTGCTAGGCACATTCACCTATGGTATCTTGTGTATCTATTTATTTGACAGAGAGAGACACAGCAGGAGGGGGAACACAAGCAGGGGGAGTGGGAGAGGGAGAAGCAGGCTTCCCGCCGAGCAGGGAGCCCAATGCGGAGCAGGGTGCCCGATGCGGGGCTGGGGCTCCATCCCAGGACCCTGGGACCATGACCTGAGCCGAAGGCAGATGCCCAATGACTGAGCCACCCAGGCGCCCCTCTATCTTGTGTATCTTCACAAAGGATTTCCTTAATTACGTGGATTTACAGATTATGTGAAAAAAGATGCAGAGAAGTTAAGGAAATGCCCAAAGTGACAGAGCAAGGAAGTGGTAGACCTGGGTCTGGAACCAAAAGCCATAGGACTGGCTCCCCACCCTGTCATGCGTTCACATCCCAGAGGTCTTGGTGCCAGCGAGGGAAACAGAGGCAGGAAGATGGGCAGTGGGAGCTGGGGTTTGTGAAAGGGTGACGCTCTGCCAGCCCATGATCAAGTTGTCAGTAATTTCATTTTAACGTAGACCCTTGAGGATTAGGACCCTACATGCCTTGTGTTCCTAGTATCTGGATTATTTGGTGCATTCCTTTCCTCTCCAGGGCTGAGCTCATTACTCTGCATTCTGAGAATTCTGACAGCCCTCGAATTTTAGTCTTGCTTTGACGACTTAGGGAAATCCTCTTGATTCTTCAGTTCTGACACAATGTGTTTAATTGCAATTATAATGACTAATATTTATTGAGCACCTATTGTGTACTAGCACCGGGCTGACGACTTTACGTCTACCAACTCCTTCAGTCCTTATCCCCATTTTACAAAGCAGGCAGCGCAAGCTGGAGAGGACACCCGCTCAAGGTCGTCTTGGGGGCGAGTAACAGAACCAGGCTGACATCCCTTCTCCCCCTCGTTTCTTATTTGTATGCGATGCCCGCAGCCGGCTTGCAATGGTGCTTGCTAGCCGGCTAACCGAACAGGCCCAGCAGCCCCTTAGGGAACAAAGTTCCGGGTGCCTGGGAGTACGGGGAGCGCTGTGTAGGAAAGCCTGCAAAGCAGAGAACAGCAACAAGTTCTCTCGTCCACTTCAGCGCGCCTGGTCCCGCGAGGAGTACGGAACAGCCTCGCAGCGAGCTCTCTAGTGAATCCCGAACACACGGGGGCGCACGAGTGCAGTCTCCATTTCCTCTCCGTGTTTCAGTCTACTTGAGCCCCGTTTCCACAGAGGAACACAGGGCACGTTTTGTCTGTCTTGCTCTGGGCCCTGGACTACCCTGAGTTTTGTCCACTGGGGCTGCATTTACTGCCCTCTTTTTTTCTCCCTAAACCAGGTAAACCCCACAGCCCACTTGACAGCTGCCTCAGAAAGCTCCCCCGGCTAAAGGGCCGCGTCTGACTTTTGCTTGCACTGGGAGCCCGTGACCTGGTTTGGGTGCCGCTGGTGAACGATGCCACAGCCTCTCCTTGCAACGAGAGGCGAGCCACGGGCAGCTTCGTAGGCTGACGCATGCGTATCCTCTCCGTGTCCTGGCAGCTGGTGGTGCCGCTTGCCTTCTCCCAGCACCCGCTGGTTCTATGAACACAGAAGAGGGCTGCTTCATTGGAAGAGTCCCATCAATTTACTAATTAGCTCTTTCCCCTTGAAACCTATTGTTAAGTCTGAAGTCAGATTCAAAATCAGTATGGAAGCACTGAGAGCCATACATGTATGGACAGTTTAAGGTGGAACGGGCTTCCACGCCAAATTGACCCTCCTCGGAGTTATTAGCCTGAGCTCCATAGATGCCAGATTCATGCGCCAAGAGGGGCCGCAGCATCGGGGGAGGTGGGGGGGTGGTGGCGGGAAGCGATTGGACTAAGCTCCAGAAACAGCCAAATGCGGATGAAGGGATTAAGTCGGGTCCGGTGCCTAGGTTTTTGTCCACCCACCCACCATCCCATTCCCTCCCCGTCCCATGCGGCGTCCCACCCCCACCCCACAGGCTGCCACGTCACAGAACAGCAGAATTTTCAGCAGCTGGTTTGTTCTCAAGGTAAAATGGGTGAGAAGTCAAAAATGATAGCCAAGGTCACCAGAAGCCGGACAGCTGAGCTCCCAAATGCTCTAAGTTGACAATGTCACAAGAGCATCCAGGAATGCGGTGGAGGGTCTGGAGGGCTTCTCCTCCTTAGAAGGACCGACGGTGTGACTTCCTCTTTCTTAAACATCTCTGCATAACTAAATAGCAGGGCCCTTCAATTTCTTGAAAAGAAACATCTGTGGCTTCCGTTTTAGGGTAGGAAAGACATTCTCCTTGAGTCAGAGAAAAGATTCAAGTTATCTGGAAATCATTTTTCTTAAGAAAATCTCCAAGGCCAGAAACCCCAGAATTCAAATTAATGATATATTCAGGGGCCTCCCAACTTTTCAGTATTGAAATTTTTTTATCACTTTGACCCAGAGGACATATGTACTGCCCTTGGGGCCTGTTCCCTTTTTCTACCTTAAGTGAAATCAGAGTCGATGCTAACTTTAATTCACTCATTTATATAACTGACTCAAGACTTTTGCATTAATAATTAAACAGTAGATAATCCACAAGTAATTTCCATTTGGCCGTATGTGAAAGCTTTTCCTTGTACTAAATTTACCTGCCTGTTTATGTTTTCTTCATGGTAGCGCTGACCTTGGCTCTTTCCTCTGGGGCTGAGCTCTGTTCTCACTTGGTGGTAGGGGGGTCTTTCTAAAGCGCATCAGGAACACTGCAGAAGCCAGGCCAGGAGAAATGACCCATTTGCCAACTCCCTCCAGGCAGCGACCATGACTTTGCTTCCCACGTAGCACCTTGCATGCATCAATAACTTTTTTTGACTGAATGAAATAAAATCAGTTGCCTTTGTATTTTTTGCTAATTCAGTGAAAAGCTTTGTTTATCAAAGTGAGAGCTGAAGTGCATAGCTGGAGAGTGGCTTAACTGAAAAGATTTTTGTAATCATGGTCAGAGGTGAACGGTACTATTATCAGCGCTCGGCATATCTGACTAGGAGGTATTTCACAATTTGAGACACGAATGGGACCAAGTGTGTGACCCTGATAATATTTACAACATGTCTTTTTCTGCGGGGCCTACACTTTACCTGTTAAACCTGGTTGTAAACAGGATAACTTTTTTTCTGCTGACATACCCCTTGCTAAATTTATATCCCATGCATGGATGGAATAGGAGTCTGGAGTTTCTGAATGTACTTATTAAGGTACTTGAACAACGGTTAAGAGCATAGAATGGTGGGTTCCAGAAATGGGGAAATGAAGCAGAAAAATCCCTTATTCAGGACATCAGACTGGGAAATACAGCTAGATGGCATTTGACGGTATTAGTTCATCCCAGTTGCTCTTTACATTAGCTATGAACCAGTGCAATAAAAACTAGGTTTAACAGGATGCTCAGTCACAACCCACGCCACTGAGTATTAGTTCTAGAACCTTTCAGTGTCTGTGGCATTTGGGAAAATAAAAGTTTTGCCTCCTTATCACTTTTTTTTAAAATCATTTTACAAAGTATGACTAATGCCTCTTTGTAAAATAATACGTATAAATACCCAAAACTTGGGGCGCCTGGGTGGCTCAGTCCGTTAAACCTCTCTCAATTTCGGCTCAGGTCATGACGTGAGGATCGTGAGATCGAGCCCTGCATTGGGCTTTGTGCTGGGTGTGGAGTCTGCTGTGGGTTCTCTCTCTCCCTCTGCCCCTCCTCCCCTGCTCCTGAGCATGCTCTTTCTCTCTCTAAAAAAAACAAAAACAAAAACAAAACCTTAAAACTTAAAAAAGATACAATGGTCATAGGTTTTTAATAAAGTGATTCAGTCCCAACTGCATGCAGCCTGAGGACATCAGGGGGAATGCTAGTTTGCAATGCAGCCCCCTCCTGTTGGAGTGCAGCCCACCAACTTAGCTATGTCCAACCATGGGGACCCCACAGTGAAAGAGTGCTTCCCTGCAGGGAAGTGGTATCCAGCTGGGAAGATGACTCTCAGGAGAGTGTTCAGTGATAGGGAAATGCTTAGGATGTCTTAAGTGGAGCTCCTGTCTGGGCTGTTTGTGTCCTCAGTTTGGGGATGATGGGCAGTGGAATGGGATCCCTGCATCATGGTTAAGAGCATTACAGCTCAGGCATTCCCAGGCTTGGATCCCAGCTCCCCCTGCGAGCTGTGTCCTCAGTGGACTGAGTTGGCCCTTCTCCGCTCGTTTCTCCATCTGCCAAGTGAGGATAGTGGTACCCACCTTGACACACTGTTGTGAGAATTACACTAAAATGCATGCTGAGCACCTTGCATAGTGTCTGGTACCTATGAACACTGAGAAAAAAAATGAAAATGTACAGAAAATAAGCTTTTAGTTACTTCTGATTACTGTTTTTATTTTGTATACTTTATGACAATTTTCAGAACTTCAGTAACACAAACGACTACTTTTCTAAAATCGATTGTGTCAAAGGTAAGTACATAGGAAATGACAGTGGCCTGGATGGAGTCAGTGGTATTAGAAAGAAGCTGACTTGGCACAGATCTTAAGGATCATGTATTTCAACTTGCTTGTTTTTATGGACGAGGGAATGGAGGCCCAGAATGGCGACCTCCACTGGAGGCTGAGAAGAGAAACCAGATTTCCACACCAGGCAAGGATGCATGCATGGGACAAAGGCAGGCCTCTCTTACTTTTATGAGTGGGTATGATGTGATGATGTAAACTTAGTCCATGGAGAAAGGCTGCAGGGCTGTAGAGAATAGTAAGAATCAGAGTGACTTCCAACGATCCCAGTAGGGAGACCATCATGGGGAAGTCAGTGAGAGAAGGCGTTCGGATATGAAGGAGAGCATAAGCTTAATTTTCAATGTTGTCAGCTTGGAGGAACATCTAAGTGGGTTTCACCTAGGGGCAGTTTCAGATCTACAAGTAGAGCTGTGTTGTTAGGGATGGGCCAGGAATAAAGACCAGGGAGAAGAACGCACGGAATTCAGAGATGCAGCTCTGTTCAACAAGCTTTCCAGTGGAAAAAACCCAAGGGTCCAGAGCTGAGCTGAGAGGGTCAGTTAAAATTAAAAAGGGAAGAAGGAAATGCCACTGAGGAAGGGCAATATTGGGTAAAAGAGCCAATGACTTGGTTTCAAGGTAGGCGCAACCATCATGTCTGAAATTCACGAAGGAGGTCAGGCAAAATAGTTGGAAAAAGAAACCATGTGTCCTTTGGATTCGACTAGGAGGCAGCCACCAGCAAATAAAAAAAGCAGTTTCTGAGGTGGGAAATGAAGCAGCCTGAATCCCTTATTCAAGAAATTAGGCTGGGAAATAAAGTAGGAAGGTATGTGATGATAGTTGGGAGAGATGGCAGAGCAAAGTAATGGCTTATTCGAGATAAAGGACTCTATGAATATTTGAAAGCAGAAGGGAAGAGATGAAGGAGGAGAGATTAAAGGTTTGGTAAAGTAGAAGATAAATCCCAAATAGAGTTCTAAGGAGGCAAAAAAGCAAGAGATCAAGGCAAAGTTGGACTCACTAGCATTAAATCCTCAAGACATCTCTCCCTCTTGATACGTTGAATGTTTTAAGTTTGAAGTTATGTTGGAGCTTTCGGAAGGCTTAGGATATTTACAAGGACTTGAAAGTTCCACTTCCTCACTTTTCATTTTATAAAAGAAACAATTAATGGCAAACTGAGGTTTGGGGCCCTTTTCTTCTGGTGCAGTGTAGTTTGACCATCCCCCACACACTTAGCGCAGCCGGCTTTAAGTCATTACCTATGTCATTATTTGCTTAGAGCCTTTCTTCTTCAATGGATCTAAGTAGCACACAGGGAGAGTCCACATGTGTGCTTTTAACCCAGCTCCCAGCAACCTGTGCTGTGCCAAACATAGAAATGGAGTCTAATATTTATTAAACGGGTGAATAAAGGAATGAATTAGTGAGTGGCCTCTCCCACAGAAAGCAAACTAGTATCTAGGGAGATAAGGCAAGATTTGCCTTATTCTCTGGAAGTGAATCAGGCAGTTTAACAGGTGCATTACCTCTTTAAAAACCATGGGGTTAAGGACCTGGGGCTTTTCCTGAAAGCATTTCCAGTACCTTAAAAAATAATCACACATCCCAAAGATATCATCAAAACTAATAGAAGAATCTGTCCTTGAATGCAGATGAGAAGCAAATTTAACTGGAGCGTAAGATGGTATGCAACATATTTATATTGACTTAATGGCAATTTGCTTCTACTTTCCTATCTGTGAAATGGGAATAATGGTTAAGGGGTATTGAGCATAATTAAGATTGCAAAGTACTTCTAGCAGAGTCTGATGCCTTTAGGGTTAACTCTGAGTATTATTCCATCATTTACTTCCTCTACAACTTAAGTTTCCAACTTTATATACTATTTTTATTATGATGCAATTAGATTACTAAGAGGGCTTATCTTTTATAGATTTTTTATCTAAAAACCTTACTACTCACCCAAAGCTGATAAGCTTCAAGATTCAGGAGGCAGTATTACATCACGTGTGGTCCATAAATATCTACGGGCTGACTAAATAATGTTTTAATATTAAAAGTGGCTTCATTTCACCCTCATGAAAAATCTCAGGCTCAGGAAGGCTAAACTACTTGCCCAGCCTCACCCAGCATTGGCAACTCAAACCCAAGTTTTCTGATGCCTGCCTCTAGTCATTTCGTATATCTGCAGCTGATTCTAGCTCTGATTTCTTTCTTTTTCCATCAGGAAATGATGATCAGAAGCCCTCCACAGAATGGTTTCTCATCGTGCTTATGGCAACCATCTGCTTCATCGTGTTAATTTTCACCCTCATCTGTAAAATGTAGGTATATTTATTTCCATGTTTCCAATGAGGTCTGAGTATGGAATTTTTACACTTGTGCCCTGCATCCATTAGGGTGCTTGTTACCAGATGGGATTTACAGTGCTTTGGTGTCTTCTGTACCGCCTTTCCAAGATGAGTATGGACCGAATTAAAAAGTGAGAAACATCCTTAGGTGATTTATGGAAACCAGACAGAGCACAACACAGCCCCTCAGCCATTACACACCCTTCTTGAATTCGACAATGTATTCATTGCTGTGAAGCCTTTTACTTTCATGTTCTTTTTACTCCTTTACTGCCTTCCCACTCAGTATTTGGTGTTCTTAGTTGAGCCACTAGCAGACTCCTTCTATAGCTTGGGTAAAGGAAGGCAGCGCCCTAGAGACTGAAATCACCCCAGTGCCTCCCATGGTATGATCTCCAATTAGGAGGTGCCAACTCCTACCCATACTCTTTGTTCACCCAGTCCCTGAGTGGCTGATTGTCCTTTGGTCAAACACAGATTGTAGAAAGGTGATACAGATCTGCTGACCAATCCTCGAGCCTGCAAATGGCCCCATAAGAACTCCTCATCCACTTTGGCATTCAGTAAGGCAAAGTGCCATTTAGGAGGCTTAAGAACATGCTCTGTCTCAGTCCTTTCATAATTTAGAAAATTACTTAGGTTTTAAAGAGCTTCATTATTATAAATGTTATATTCTGTGGGTTGGAGCATGGCAGTTCAAAGGAGAGGAAAAGCAAAGCAAACTCTGTGAGCCAGCATGGTTGGGTAACGGGCTGGAGCCAGCACTGTAGTTAGTGGTGGGGCACAAGGGCTTACACATCACCCATGTTCAGAAATTAGGCCTGAAAACATGGACCAACATGAAGCAATCACTATCATGTCTTTCTTGGATGATCCGGAAGCCACATCATAGCCCAACTAATATTATAATACAGATATTTTTAATCTTGGTCGATAAAGGTTTTGAATTTATAGAACAGCAAGTCCTGAGATTAACTAGGTCAATTTGTAGAGTAGATACTGAAAGACAAGAAAGGATGCTCTTGCTCACCTAATTTTCTTTTACGCTGTTTTCAGAGGTCACTTATGGACCAGGCTGTTTCCACCGGTTCCGGCACCAAAAAATAGTATTAAAGATTTCTTTCTAATGGTCAGCCCTGAGGTAATGTTGAAGGTTCTTATGATGGGTCCTATCTGCCCAGGGTTGGGTCTCCAGGGACTGGTCATCAGGTTACTGGTTTTCCATATTCCAAAGCAGTGTCTACCCGGCGGGGGGGGGGGGGCTGGCAGTGACTTTATGTCGCTTTAGTCATTCTGCTCTTTGGATCAATGTTATGTTACATATGTTCATTACTGTCTTGGAGTATTGGAAAGGTCCTGCTCAGTTATAAGTGTCCTCACCAGTCAGACTGGAATTTTTTCTATCAGCCATCTCTTAACTGAGCTTGGGCAACTCCTTCAATCCCATGAGCCCTGACTTCTTTTTCTATATAGTCAAGGGGCATAGATGAGATGGTCCAATGTCCTGTTTAGCTCTGATGTTTTAAGAACCCGTGTTTCTGCACATGGATACCCTAATCAATAACATTTTTCAGAGGAGCTTTTCCTAGGTCCTTAGTATAAAGAACCATAGAGAAGGCAAATGACTTCCCCAAATACGCATTTCCTTAGGCCCTATTTGCCATTCACAGCACTTAAGCTTAACTGAATGCTCACTTACCCATGGCTGCCCAATTGTTCTGGCATCATTTTGTGAAAAAAAATCATCCTTTCCCCAGTGAATTGTCTTGGCATCTTTGTTGAAAATCAGTTATCTATATATGTGTGGGTCTACTTCTGGACTATCTATTTGCTTTCATTGATCTGTTTGCCTATCCTTATGCCAATGCAATCTTTTTTTTTTTTTTAAGATTTTATTTATTTATTTGAGAGAGAGAGAATGAGAGAGAGCAAATGAGAGGGGGGAGGGTCAGAGGGAGAAGCAGACTCCCTGCCGAGCAGGGAGCCCGATGCGGGACTCGATCCCGGGACTCCAGGATCATGACCTGAGCCGAAGGCAGTCGCTTAACCAACTGAGCCACCCAGGTGCCCCGCCAATGCAATCTTGATTACTACCGCTTTATTGTGAACCTGGGGATCAGGTTAGTGTAAGGCTTCCAAATAGGATTTTTTTAAAAAAGATTTATTTATTTAAGGGGCACCTGGGTGGCTCAGTTGGTTAAGCATCTGCCTTTGGTTCAGGTCATGATCCCAGAGTCCTGGGATCGAGCCCTGTATTGGGCTCCTCGCTCAGTGGGGATCCTGCTTCTCCTTCTCCCTTTCCTTCTGTCTGCTCCTCTGCCTGCTTGTGCTCTATCAAATAAATAAAATCTTTAAAAAAAAAAGATTTATTTGAGAGAGAGCACATGAGCGGGAGGGGGAGAGGGAGCGAGAGAGAGAATCTCAAGCAGACTCCATGCTGTGCACAGAGCCCTACTCGGGGCTCGATCCCAGGACTTTGAGATCAGGACCTGAGCTGAAACCAAGAGTTGGAAGCTTAACCGACTAAGCCACCCAGGTTCCCCCAAACATGATTTTTTCCCAAAGTTGTTTTGGTTATTCTAGGTGTTTTGTTTTGCATTCCCATATAAATTTTAGAGCAACTTTATTAATTTCTACCAAAAAAGCTGCTGGGATCTTGATTAGGACTGTGTTGTATTGTAGGTTAACGTGGGGAGAAGGGACATCTTAAAAATGAGTCTCCCAATCTGTAAACATGACATAGCATCATACTCTACAAACACAAAATATCATCGACCTATTTAGGTTTTAATTTCTCTCAGCAATGTTTTGTGATTTTCAGTGTATCGTTATTATATACTTTGTCAAATCTGTCCTTAAATTAAGTGGTTATTTAGATTAGGGATCAGCAAACTTTCTCTATAAAGAGCCAGATAGTAAATACCTAATAGCCAATAGGTTTCTCTCAACTATTCAATGCTGCCATTGTGGTGTGAAAGCAGCCATAGACAGTATGCAAATGAAAGAGATTGGCTCTGGCCAACAAAACTTTATTTACAAAAACAGGCAATAAACCAGATTCTACCCACAGGCTGTAGTTTGCAGATCCCTCATGTAGATCAAGCTATTTTCTTAACAAATAGAGTTTTCTAATGAGGTGCTTCATGAATGGATGAATAAACTGGTGACTGTTTGTAGGGCAGTTAAGGGTCAAGCAGTCACTGAAATGGATCATTTCAATAAGCTGTGACCGTTAGAGTTTTCGATTTGGGTGTTTGGAATAATTATAGACCATAGTAGTTATGAAACTAGTCAGGCAAAGAATGGAGTCAGACAGAAGAACCACTCTGTCCTTACCTCCATCCTGAGTTCTCCTTTATCAGGGAACAGGGCCTTTGCTTTTGTTAACCAATAGCTTTTCTGGAAGAAGAATGGACTCCAGTGTGAAACCTTGTTTTGGTTTCATCTGAATTTGTGCCGTCAATCCCCCCTTGCTCCAGCATACTCATCCCTGAAAAACATTTGATTTTAGCAGCCCACTGAAGTCATTTGTCTTGCCTCTTAGTGGAACATCTTAATGCTGGTATCTAATTTCCCTATAGAGCCCCCAAAGGTTTTCTTTAATATTCTGAAGTTGGTGAAAGAAACTGGCTTAAGAGCTTATTGTATAAGCTTGTGGTTTGTTGTTAATTAAAATCAAGTCATGTGTGCAAAATAACAACTTGGGGTAGAAGGCTGGTTTCAAAATAAGCAAGGAATTAATGTCAGAGCTCAGCACAGCTAGGCTCCTCTTAGACAACTTACTTTCTTCTCACATTGTTGAGTTTCATGTAAAAAAAAGACAAGAGAGAGACCGACAGATATAGCAAGTAGAACTCAGAAAATGAAGTATTGCCCCATAATGCTGTCAGCCCTATGGCCTCAATTCTCCACCTGGGAGAATATGCAAGCAAGGGCAGAGTTGACCACAGCCTCGGCCCCATGTAGCAGTGCCCCAGCCTGTAGCTCTGAAGGTAAAGCCCTTCAGACTCACTCTTGGGGCCTCTGCTACAAGGATGACAGAGGGGACCAATTAGTGCTATTGACAATGATGGTTTTGGTTTTGCATCCCACTAGGAAGCCTTTAGTGAGAGGGAAAGGAAACTTTCTGCTTTCAATTACAACCTGTATCTCTGAGCTTGGTGTGGGTACCCAGAGTCCTGGGATTTGGAGGATATCTGCCATCCCTGAGCTCTCATTAAGCAAGTTTTTGCTTTTCCAGACCCAAGTTAGAAATTGTTTTGTAACATTCAAGAGATAGGTACTGGCAGGGAGAGGTGGGGGCGGGGGGAAGACGGAGGGGCAGAAGTTGACATTTATCAATTACAAAGAAGGTATCTTTTTGTTTAAAAAAAAAAGATGTATCCTGTGTTTTAGATTTGTTAGAGACCAGTTTCCAGCTGTTCCTTATTTCTACAATGGTAGCCAGAGAGAGGTCCTTCCAAAATGAAATATAAACCATTTAAATAGTAGTACCTAAGGCAGAGAGCACATCTGCTTTGTCACTGCATACTCAATGCACAGCAGTGTCTAAAGTACAGTAGGTATTATAGGTATTAAAAAATGTGTTAAATGAGAGGCGCCTGGGTGGCTCTGTCAGTTAAGCATCTGCCTTTGGCTCAGGTCATGATCTTGGGGTCCTGGGATTGGGCCTGCGTTGGGCTCCCTGCTCAGCTCCCTGCTCCCGCTGCCCCCTTCCCCCCACACCGTGTGCACACATGTGCATGCACGCTCTCTTTCTCTCTTGAATAAATAAAATCTTTTTAAAAATGTGTTTAATGAGTAAACAAGGTAGAAAAATAGTTCTTGTAGGGGATTTCTGTCACAAAGTTTCTAATTAATAGCATTATATTAGCCCAAATTAGACAAACACATATCTAAATTTAAGGGGAAACTACAATAAACTATGAATGAAAAATGGTGGAGCTATTCAGTGATGCAGCCCAAGAGTATATATTTTAAAATATTACATGATGTTACACAGAAAGCAATTTATGAAGCTGACTATCCATCTGCCTTCATTTAACTGTAAAGGTAACTTTGTACCTAGAAAACAAGGCTGGAGGGAAACAGTGGGCTGTGTTTGGGAGATAAGGTGATGGATAGGTTTTCGTTTTCTTCCCATTTTCCCTATTATCTTAGTGAACATTTACTACTTTTATAAGCAAAATACACTTAAAAACCAATTGTAAAGAAATTCAAGAGAACAAAAAGTGTACTAAAAGACACCTAAGGGAGGATGTTTTGTTTTACAGAGAACTGTTTCCAGTGAAACAGAAATTGAAGTCATAAGTTATGTGGAAGAGCCTGGACTTGAGACCCTGGAAGATTCCGTATTTTGACTGGCACTGTAACAGTCTCAAAAATGAACTCACACTCACATGCCTCAGTGATAAGAACGGGAACTGTTGTTTCTTGGCTAACAAGAGTTCCGATTTTACTGAACACTCAGTTTAGCTGCAAGGCAATACAGCCAGACAAATTTCTTAAAAGCGTGGATGGCTCTTCAAAAACTCCTTGCTCACTCAGGGCGATTGATCAATCTGACCATTCTGCCATGTCTTTTCTTCCCACTCTGCAGGGTACCAACTCCTCACCCGCGAATCTTTGTGATTTACATTACTTGCCTGAAACTTTGTGCAAGAGACAGTTTTTAAGGCTGATGTCAACTGGCAGAGCCCGTTTTATAGCTGAAGCTGCCAATGGTAATACTCAGCTGAAATATCAGCAAGAAAGCATTTTGCACCAGCGTGGAGTTCATTATGAACTTAGATTCGAGGCTCTTTCCTAGAACAAGTGGGAGCCATGGTGCTTTTTTTCCCCCCCTGAGTTCTAGAATACCTTTTCTTTCAAGTAGTGTCTGGGGGGTGGGCGGGCTATCTATGATTTAGGAAGGACGACTTGAGGCAAACTCATTACAAATGTGAAGAGCTAATATATCACTCCATACCAAAGCAGAGAATAGGGTTCTATATTTGAGATTATATTCTTGAAGGCAGCCTTGATATCTGGGAATATACTGAGAAAGGCATTAGGTAGAATTGGGTTGGGAAGGGGATTGCTCAATCAAGAATGAACTTTCTGGAGAGATGTTGGCTTGCACATATTTTGGAGCAACTTGTCGGGTGCTGGTCAAGTAGCTCTGGGTCAATCCTACAAGCATCCCATCAAACATCCCAATCTAGACACCCTCTCGACATCCTCCTATATGAGTCTGCATCTAGATTGGAGGCCTTCTTGATGGGTGATGGGCTATAGGTAGAACCAAGTACATACAGGTGCGTCTGGGGGAGAGAGGAGGTAGGAGGAACAGAACTCGGAAGGACCCCAACAGTGCTGATGGTACCTGGGCCTGGAGTAGGAAGCTTAGGACAGGGAAAGGAGGTCACAGTGTTCCAAACCCCCTGTATGGCAGCACACAGTTTCCAAGTATTATGGACTGAATGTTTGTGCCCATCCCCCTCCAATTCATGTTGAAACTCTATACCCCAATGTGATGGTATTAGGAGGTGGGGGTCTTTGAGTGGTGATTAGATCATTGAGGGTGGAGCCCTCATGAAGGGAATTAGTGCTCTTTAAAAGGGACCCTAAGGGGTTTTCTTTCCTCTATGTAAAGATAGGAGAAGTTGGCATTCTGCAACGAGTATGAGGGCTCTCCCGAGAACCCTGCCATGCTGACACCTTGAACTGGGAACACCAGACTCCAGAACTGAGAAATAAATTCCTGTTGCTTATAAGTCACCCAGAGTATGATTCTTTATTATAGGAGCCTGAGCTAAGATGCCAAGGGTTGGGAACTATACTAGATACTTCGCACACATCATCTCTAATCCTGAGAGGCCCACATCATTTGTACCACTGCATTTTACAGGTGCAATCACTGAAGAAAGTGCACGATGAAGGGTTGACTACCAGGCTCAAGTGAGCCCGGTAATGTAGAGAGGACTGCTGGAAAAAAGTTGAAGCCTGCTTAGAGGTGGGACCAGGAGGGCATGGCCAATGGAGGTGCTGCAATCCCTGGCAAAATGTTTGATTATCTGACTGATCCAGAATCTCTGTGACTGGCATTCAAGGACCTGTATTTTTAGTGAACATTCTTAGACATTCTGAAACTTGCCAGCACATTAGAATCACCTGGAGGCATCATTAAAACAGATTGTAGGGCCCCAACATCAGTTTCAGGTTGAGTAGGTCTGGGGTGGGGTCTGAGATTCTGCATTTCTAGTAAGTTCCCAGGTGATGCCGATACTTGTTTCCCAGTCACACTTCATGAACAGTAGCCCTGGGTGTTTCTGACGAACAGCCAAATTTGAAAACCAACTGTTGAAGGAGTAAGTGACGGAAAAGTCCTGCCCCAAATTGCCACTTTTTGGGCTTATCGCTCCTTGTCTGATGTCTTTCATAACCAGAACCTGGAAACCTCGGTTTATGGCCACTGCCTCTGCTAGGAGGCTGCAAGAGAAAGAAGCTGCCCCCAGTTTGGCTGCGTCTTCACTGTTGGGTGTGGTGTTCCACATCAGAGATGCCTCCCTCAACCTCAGCGGCCAGCTGTCACCGTACTGGACCAGTGCCACCATCTGGATCTTTGTCTATGTGTTTCAGGAGCAACACAGTGTAGACCGTGTGGTCTCGCCAGTGCATCATGACCTTCCTCTTCCTCACTGCTCAGCTCCTACCGATTTTTTTGAAACCTAAATCCCATGTCTCCTCTGCGAAGCCTTCAAAAACAGTTTGGTTGATCCTGCCTCTGGGTTTTCATTCTGGGCTTTGCGCCTCTCCCGGAGCTATTGCACTGTAGGATATACCATTCACAGTTTGGATGTCTCCCCAAACTGTGTGCTCCAGGAGGATGGGGCTCATGTGAAATTCATCCTTTTATCTATGGTGTCTAGGACCACTGCACCCTTTAAACCCTCTTTCAACCCTGGCCCAGGTCCTTGCATGTAGTTGGAACCGAGGGATATTTGGCAGAGATCACCAAGGCCTATAATAATATCATGGAAAGAAAGACGGGTGTCTAATGAGAACATGATTGGAAATAACCAGGACACACATGTGCACCTGACCATCTGGCTAGTGTATCCCAGTCCTTTTTTGCTGATGATGTGGCTAGGTGGTGACGTATAAACGCTGTATAAAAGGAGTTAGGCTTTGGATGTGGCATGCTTTGAGTGGTCTGTCCAGTTTTCACTAGTCTTGTCATGACAAATCAGTGTGAACATTCTCTTAACAGTAAATACCCTCGTCAACAGGTTGATTAGACATTGGCACCCACCTCTTTCCATCTCCCACCAGGACAGGAGAGAGGGCCAGCTGTCTCCCAAAGAGCCTTCAGTCGCACGCTCAGAACAAACTGTGCTTCTCTAAGACATCTTTTCCAATAAGGATTTTAGTCCAATGTCTTTCTTTGGCAGTTGGAATTCTCTGAGCGCAGCATAGGGAAAGTGCTGGGGAGCCTGGAGGGGAAGTTCAGTGTGCCAACAGCCATCTGAGCCTTACTGAAACGCCTCAAGGCCTCAAGCTATTTATGCAG
The DNA here is from genome assembly GCF_002201575.2 of Neomonachus schauinslandi. Lineage (NCBI taxonomy): Eukaryota > Metazoa > Chordata > Mammalia > Carnivora > Phocidae > Neomonachus > Neomonachus schauinslandi. The sequence continues at coordinate 170,163,463 of NC_058403.1, forward strand.
GCTGGGCAAGAATTCCACTTGGGCAAAGAACATCCTGATTAAAAATTCCAAACGTTTTCATGGTGAGACTTGTATGTGTCAGGACCATCTGTTGGTGGAATTAATAAACCTTAGGTGCTAATTTGTTAAAGAAAAAGTAGGTGTCTAGAAGCAAGAACAGAGAACTGAAAACAATCTTTGGTGGCACGAGGCAAGGTGAAAAACCTAATTAGAACAGGACTTGGTGTTAGCCCAAGGATCTTTGTGACAATGACCGTGTAGCTATTCCTGCCTCCACACCCTGCAAATCAAGTTCCAGGACACAAACTTTTTGAAAGCCATTTTTCAAAGATTATATTGAACCAGAAGACAATCTTATCTTTTTGCCAGTAGCCCTCTGTTTTAGGTAATACATGTGAATGTAAATTCACTTCAGAGCAAGAACTGTTTCACACAGATGACGGTGCATTGTCTAAGTCCGCAAATTGAACAGGAGTACACTTCTCATTCCCCGCCCCCATCATCGTCTTTATCATCTCTCAGCTGGGACCATTACAACTCAACTAAAATCCTGGCCTCCAGTATTGTCTTTCTTGGAAGGATCTCCATAAAAGGCACATCTGCCTCCATCACCCCTGTCCAAGGCCCTCAGATAACTCTATCACCTTCAAGTTAAAGCTCCTGTCAACGCTAAGGCCCCTGGGACACGGCTCCTCAGTAGCTCCCCAGCCACAGTCCCAAGGAGCACCCCTCCAAAACCAACACCACACTCTCTCAACCCTCCATGCCTCTGCGTAAGCTTTCTCCTGTGGAAAAAGCCTTTTCAATCTTTTTCTTCATCGGTTGACTGTTACCTTCTAAATTTTAGTCCTTTGCCACCAGGAAAACTCTGTATTCCCCAGGTAACTTCTTTTTGATTCTATTTTATCATTTACTGTATTATTTAAAAATTTTTGGTCTCATTTAAGGTTGAGACATGTTGAAGTCAAGAACAATGGACTTAACCACTGAGTTGGAACTGGCTGAATTTAGCTGGACAATGAAAAACAAAGTGAATTTCTCAAAAGTGTACCAGAAAAAGCTACATATATTCAATTTAGCTCTAAAGAATGAAGCTCGAATGGGTAAATTCATCTATTAAAGCTGTACAGCGACAGCCAGAAATTAGACCATCACCAAAGCTTAAAAATGAAGTAATAAGAACTCACAGTTGGTGTGGCTCTCCTTCCCGAAATGCCTCTCTCTACCTCACCAGCCGCTCAGCCCTTGGGTTCCGTGGAGCTCCCGCTGAACTTCGGGAGCCGGTGCGACCCATTTGGCTCTTGATAAATGAGTGGCAGGTGGAACAAAATTAGCCCACGTGGCCCGTGAGCGTTATTTTTAAGTTCTGGTGGACCCTCTTCACCATGAAGGTGTGTTATCAGGTTAGTTTCATTCATTAAAACTAAAAGCAAAGCGGCTGTCCCTGCCAGGTGAGAAAATGAAAGAAGACGTAAACCTGAGAAGGGGCGCGGGGAATCGCAGGAAAGAAGTCAACAATGAAGTACTGGTGTCATAGTTCAAAAGTCAGCAAATTTCTTCTTAAAGAGCTAGATAGAAAATATCTTCAGCTGTGAGAGCCATCTGTTCCCCGCTGCAACCGCTCAGTTCTGCCACGATAGCGCAAAAGCAGCCACAGACAGTATATAAATGAGAGTGGCTGTGTTCCAATAAATCTTTATTTACAAAAACCAGGCAATGAGCCAGGTTTGGCCTGTGGGCCAATATTTATCTGTACGTAGCTTAATGGATCCAAAATGTTACATTTGAGTGTGCTGTTTCTTTCTCTCTTTTTTTTTAAGCAAAACAACCAATTTGAGAAATATGTTTAATCAATAAAAACCATTCTATGGTGGAGGGGGCACCTATGTGGTGCAGTCGGTTGAGGATCCAGCTCTTGGTTTTGGTTCAGGTCGTGATCTCAGGGTTGTGAGATCAAGCCCCTGCGTTAGGCTCTGTGCTCAGCATGGAAGATTCTCTTTCTCTCCCCCTGCCCCTCCCTGCCACTCTCTCTCTCTCTCAATCTTTTAAAAAAAATCTTTCTACGGGGGAAGGTGGTGGTGAAAAAATATGTTGTGTTTGACTGAACTTAAGCTTGTTATGAGTTGGTTTTGCAAGAAACAAGGGTACAAAATTCTGTTCATACTTTTATCTGTTCACATGTTTTATACCATTTGCAAGTAAGTGTTTCTGTCACCTCCAGTGAACCCTGAAGAGGGAAGCCTTAATCTGATTTCTGTGGTTTTCCAGTGCCCAGCACAGTGCTCAACACATAGAAAGCAGTCAACATCTTAACTGTTGACAAACAAAAGAGGAATGATTGGGCCAATTCAAACTCTGTTATTTGATCTCAGATATTTGGTTCTAAAGAATGATAAACGGTACACCAACCACATAAATTTCTTTTTCAACTAGTTCTGTTATGTTCTGAGCAACAAGCCCATTTTTATAACCCTTCAAAACATTTCTGGAATCCCCCTCCACACCTCAGAGCCATGGACCTTTAGAGATTTGATAACACATCAGCAAGGTCCTGGAATTTCCCCCCCCCTTTTTAATTATGTTATGTTAATCACCATACATTACATCATTATTTTTTGATGTAGTGTTCCATGATACACCCAGTGCTCCATGCAGTATGTGCCCTCTTTAATACCCATCAGCAGGCTAACCCATCCCCCCACCCCCCTCCCCTTTAGAACCCTCAGTTTGTTTTTCAGAGTCCATAGTCTCCCATGGTTCATCTTTTTGCATTAGAAATTAATTACCTCAAAGAGGAGGAATCCTCCCTGCATGAGGTTGCCAGACTTAGCAAATAAAAAATAGATGAAGCCCAGTTAAATTTGAATTTCAGATAAATTTTGCATGGGACATACACTATAAAATTATTGATTTTTTAAAAATCTGAAATCCAAGTTTAACTTGGATTTCCGTATTTTATCTGGTAACTCGGATCTTGCAGGATAGCCTGTTTGAAAAATAGCTCTGAGAATGCTTGAAGTCCAGTATAACAAACAAGCAAAAAACACCGTTTGCAGTAAAAAAAATAATAGCCAAACTGGGCTGCTTTGGAGCAGAGAAGTAACCACACCTGAGGTTTATGAGGTTTTTCTGCAGGAATCCTATACCTGGGATCTTGGCTTAAACCCCTGGTCACTTTTTAACAACCCACATTCAACTTCCTGGGAGGCTCACCACCTTATTTCCTTTTTGTTGCCGTATGGCAACCAAATCTGTCTGTCTGTGTTCCTACCTACCTACCTAGATATCTAATATTTTGGACTGGACTTGCCTGGAGTCAATCTACCAGCATCTCAACTCCTGGTTTCCCCTTTCAGCGGCGTGACCTGGGACATACTGCTAAACCTCTTAGTCTTGGCTCCCCACGTGTCAAATATGAATAATGAATAGTAACTCAACCACCAGGTTCATTTGCACAGAATCGATGTCAGCTAGTATTCTCATTACATTTTTCCATATTGTGACAAAGTGCCAGGACTGGTCCCTTGGCTTTCCCCCCTACCATGGGACTCCAAGGCAGGTGACTTCACACTGGCCTCGGGGGAAGGGGGGGTTTCCATCTCCTTCATTCTGTGGCCCTCGTGGAGTCTCTCTGCCACAGCACTCCCCTGTGCTAGAACAGTGCCTGGTACACAGAGGGTGGTCACTAGTCCCTTCCTGAATAACCGACTGGAACCCACTTCAGGGACGTGCTGCTCCAAACGGCTGTGCTGAGTCTGCTCATCCTTCACAAATTCTTCACCTCCCACATCTCAGCCTCCGATGTGCTCTGCTTGGACCTCACCATTTCCCTCTTGCCCACTCCGTGTTCTGACTGCTTTCCGCATGCACTTAAGACACGATCTCCTTATTCCCTCTTATTCTTTCTCTCAGGAAAGACTTATTTCTAGGTGTTGAAATGCACTGAATTAAGAGTTCTAATTTCTAGTCCTGACTTTCTAATCATCTGTGTTACTTTGGGCTTGTAGCACCATCTCCTTACCTCCATTTCCTAAATGAAAGAGGAATAAAACTGGCGTCTCCTGCTTCTTAGTGTGAAGAGCACTTTGAAAACGATAAAAACAAATTAAGCTATTACTCTTTGTTAGTTAATATCCAAGACATACATATTTCCTGGTAGAGTTTGTGCTGTTCATTACAAGTGGTAAGAAGATGTAGCGAAAGACCCATGTACAGCTACTGGGACTACCTCATTAAGTTACCCAAGCCTTGCAGACTCCAGACATTCAGATCTCTTATATGGTTGATCTTTAAAAAAAAAAAACAGGGCGCCTGGGTGGCTCAGTTGGTTAAGCGACTGCCTTCGGCTCAGGTCATGATCCTGGAGTCCCGGGATCGAGTCCCGCATCGGGCTCCCTGCTCGGCGGGGAGTCTGCTTCTCCCTCTGACCCTCCCCCCTCTCATGCTCTATCTCATTCTCTCTCTCAAATAAATAAATAAAATCTTTAGAAAAAAAAAAATTAAAAAAAAAATTAAAAAAAACCCAAAACTTTCAGTATGGTCTTTATTACTAGAGCTCTGCTAATCTACAACTGACCATAACTGTTGGTGATAAAGGGCAGAGGACGAGTTTGTTTAAATTGTGAGCTCTCTTGAGTATTGCAGTTTACACTTGAGTTGTGGGATTGGAACATTTAATCTTCATGGGCCATTTAGCATGAGGGGTAAAGGAAAGGGGCTTCCTTTTGGACTGGCATATGGTAATCACATCCTGCCAGGAGGGCAGGGGCTGAGCAAATCAGTCCCCGTGGTGCCAGAGACTCTTCCCCCTGTAGCTTTGTTCGTGTCAGAGGAGGGGGTGGAATACAGCCCTGATGCTTGGGAAGTACAGTCAAGAATCACAAGCAGACTCTAACCCTAAGATGTTCTCTGTGTACTGGGAAGAAGACATGAACACAAATGATTTAAATACCAGCTAATGGGGTTGCCTGGTTGGCTCAGTCGGTTAAGCGGCTGCCTTCAGCTCGGGTCATGATCTCAGGGTCCTGGGATCGAGCCCCGCATTGGGCTCCCTGCTCAGTGGGGAGTCTGCTTCTCCCTCTCCCTCTGCTGCGCCCCCTGCTTGTGCTCTCTTGCTCCTGCACACACACTCTCTCAAATAAATAAGTAAATAAATAAATAAATACCAGCTAATGGGATGATAGACACGTGTGGGTCCTGATGAGGTGCCCTGGAAGTCAAATGAGAGGTCAGTACCAGATGGAGAAACTGAGGAAGCCTTTGTAGAAAAGCTGGCATCTGCATGAGGACCCAACTACTTAAATTCTTTTATAAATATTAATATTATTAAATATTTTTATTTTATTGTGTTATTTACATAACTATATTAAGACATGAAAATATTTAAATAAAAGGTGATAATGGACATGTGTGTTGAGTTCAACTCATTTTAGCTATGGGAAGCATCAACATTCTTCGTCTGGTTTTTGTGACTATCTTGTCACTTGGGAAAAAGAACAGTGACTGATCTATAAAATAGTTGCTAATGTTTAGAGAGCTATGCATTTAGAACTTTACAAGCCTTACCCTATATAATAAGTACCAATTGTCAGAATGCATTCCAGGCGGTCAGACTCCAGAATCCATATTCTTAGACACTGTATTAAGCTGCCTGTGTAAGGTCCAGGGTCTCTCATTTTTGACGGAGTAACTTTGGGTGTGCCTAGAAATGGAACAAGTCTTTCATTGTCAAAGGCTTGCTCCTCAATGTGGTTGGCCAGAGAATTGTTTTAATTGTAACAACAGGAAAATAGTCAATTCTTTTATCTATGTTAATGGAGGAGAAGAGTGGCATGGATAATCCAATACAGTGTATAGAAATCACCTGATGGTGATTACATTACACCAAATTACTTTAAAAATTACATGACATTTTAGTAGCTAATTATGTACTATTTATGTACTTTTTATAATTCATCACTCAGCATTCAATGTTCTTTCAGTATATTTTGCAGAAAGGTAAGGGTGGTGGGAGAGACTGGGAAAAGGTTAATCAGGATTGAACATTGCTTCCCGGACGTAAATAACCAAAAATCTGATGGTAGGAATAACTTAGTCATTCTATCTTCAGATAAAAAGCTATGGAAGCGCCCATCCCACAGGCTGGAAGAATTCTGAGCTCACCTGAGAATTGAAATTTATCATTCATGTCTTCTGCCTCCATGCAAAGATGCTGTTTTGTACATAGAGTGTTTGAGCTCTGTAAAAACTCAGGACCACTGAGAGAATCCAATTATCTGGCAAAATAGAATTTCCTTTTAAACAGTTAAATCACAGGTGGATCAGGTGGATTACACACACAAAAAGAAGGTAAGAGTAAGCACTTCAAACAGTTAAATGACCAAAGCAAATAGGCCCCTTCCTAGTGCTCTTGCTTCAGAGTCACTGTCCCAAGTAGGAATATATTCCATCAAGTGTAGTATTTGGGACCAGGGCCCGGGGAAGTCCCTTGGATAGCTAAGCATAGAATGTGTGTTGCGTAGATCTTCCTAGTATCTATTATCTCATCTCATGGAAATATCATCTCAATTTTCCTTTAACAAGCTATCCTTTTGCTATGAGTGCAGGTTTGGCGTGATCAAGGATATGGAGCAGAGTAGCATCAAAATTATAAACAAAGCCAATTCATTTCCAGAAAAGCACTTGGAATAGAGTTTCCAAAGTTCCTGCAGCCTGGATTCTTAGAGTATCCTCATTCTTATTCTCACCAACGTGTGGCCATTCAGCGTTTCCTCAGCTCCTGTGACCTAATCTGTGTCATTCCTTTTCGTTTGCTCAGTTTAGCTCAATTTTGTTTTCTGTTGCTTGCAACCAGTGATCCCAACCTGCAACCACCACAGAAGCTAACAGATCAGACGCGTATGGGTGAAGGTGCCTACCATGCACTTTCTAAAATACCTTCAGCTCAATTAGACTCAGCTAATCCAGGTCTTCATTTATCAGATGATGGAACAGAGAGATACAAAGGACTTTTTCAAAGCATAAAGTTTGAAGCCAGGCCTTCTAATGCTTTCCAGCACCTAACAAAAACAGTGACACAGTCTTCTCTGGTTGGGTCCACTGTGGCACACAGGCAGGCAACTGATGCAAAATGCTACTTCAAAGACCCCTTCAGTGAATTAATCAATGATTATTTATTGCAAGGCACTGTGCTAGGCACTATGGAGAGTACATGGAAGATAAGACCAAAGTCCCTGCCCTCAAGGAGCTTACAATCTAGTTGGGAAGACAAGGCATAAGTACAAGGAAAATTAAGTAACAATACAGGAGTTAAGTTAAAATGCAAGATAACAGTACAAGAGATTTCCAAAAGTAGTACCTGATTAATTACTAAATGAGTGGTATTGACAGGGCTTGCAGCTAATTCAGAGGAAGGACATCCTAAAGGGCTGAAGTGTGGGAAGACTTCACAGAGAGCTGGAGCTGGAGCTGGGTCGGGAATTGGGTGAGCAAGAAGAGTGGGGAGGGCATGTCAGGAAGGGTCAGCTTTATGATCAAAAGGCACAGAGGTGAGACCAAAAGCAAGCAATGTTTAGGGGCCAGTGAGGGCTCAGTGTAGCTGGGTACAAAGTTACGTTATTAGATTAAGAAGGGCCTTAAACGATCAAGTTTAGATTTTATCCTTTTAGCAATGGGGTGGAGGAAACCCTAAAACAACAGATATCCCTAGGTTAAACATACAAAAGACTTAGCTAATCAAGAGGAAATATTAAAGTTTGATCTTCAGGATATTTATTTGTGGATTTCGACCCTCTGTGCTTCCAAAGAGGATTTGAAATGGTGTCTCCAGGGTTGTCAACTGCAAAGGAATGGCTCTGGGTCATCTAGGTTTTGATCATGGCCAGAGACTTTTGAGTCCCTCTATCGTCTCAAATTATAACGAGCACAAGGGTGAGCTAACAAATTCCCTGACAGGCAGGCAGGAAAAATGCTCCCAAAAGACAAGTATCTTTACAAATGACAGAATATTTATTAACAATACCTTTAAAAAAAGATTACATATGCTAGATCACTGGTAAATATCATTTACACTGGGGTTGGGAACTACCTGGGGTGTCATTTTTTTTCATTCATTTTATTGTTTTGTTGATTTTTTTGCGTGTGTGATTTTAAGTTCTGTTTTATTTTAACAAAGAAGTAACCATATCAAACTAAGAGAGGAACACAGCTGAAATACTGACAATATTTTTTCTGGTCACCGCCCTAGTTTTTACACAGGTGGAATCCTGATTATGACTTTATTGGATAAATATGGCTAGAAGGTTGAAAAGTTAACTTATGTTATTTGTAAGCAAAAATAATGAATTACAGGCAAATTTGATCTGTCTGAGAAAGAAGAAAAGGTAGCAGAGTGTTAACATGTGAAAATCTTTATAGAAAATTTCATTGCCTTTTATATGCACTGTTCCACAAGTGTCAGCTTACAAAACCTCCCCCATTATAACAAATAGTTCTTTTCAAAAGAATATTTTTTTGATATTGTCATTTTCCAATGTGTGATTTTAAGACTTAGAAGGTAAAGCTTATAAAGCAACTAAGCTACCTACTGCAAAACAGGATAATCATCAAGATAACATACAGTTATACTAAAGATCTTTTATCGTGTCATGAAAAAATTCTTTGCAGCAACTATTTGCTGAAATAGGAGAAATTTCCCAAATTCCATACATGATTTTAATTCAAAAGAAGGGCTCTATTATTAAAGACATACACATATATAAAGAAATAATGACTCCATCAACAGAGAATTACCTTTTTAAAAAACGTACATTCAAGACAGATACATTTAAAGATAGTAAAATTATCTTTTATCCTTTGAAAGACTTGGTTGACTATAGTCACTTTTGGCCTATGTTACTACTGGATATGTAACTTCAAATTTAATGTCTAAGATAATGCTACTACAAAGACAATGCTAACTTAGTTGAGTGAAAAGAAAGTCTTACTGTACAATGCTAAATTCAGGGATGGGAATATTGCACAAGGTACCTCTTGGGCAGTTAGTTTAGGTTTTGAATTTGCAGCCATTCCTGAAACCATCTTGAGTTGTGTTGAACAACAAAATTCACAACAGGGTGGGAAAATATATTGTACATGTCAAAAGGACTTGATTCAATGCATTAACCATCCAAAGAGTCATTTACATACAGTAGCCTTGAGTTACAGACCAAATCTTCAGCTCTTCTGTCACTGAATCCTTGTAAAACTGTACAAGTAATGTGTAATTTATTTACCAAGATGAGTTTCAAACTCTTTCTCTAAAGGAAATATTCTCAAATAATAATTGTATGATTGTGTTGCCCATAGCATTTTACAGCAGAGGAAAAAAATTAATATCTACATTTCATGTTAACTTTAAAAAATTCTATAAAACACTAAATATATAATAAAAAATATGCATATAAGGACATATGTAAACTGCTTTGGTAACATCATATTACAGATGTCTTCAGTGCATTGCAGAGTTTCCAAGGAAACTTCAGCCAAAGCTAGATTTGCTTTGAGGAAGTACTGTATAATGCCATTCCTAAAGAAGCAAAAAACATTTTTTTTCCAGTAATAAGATGTACTTGAACAACAATATTACTTAGTACTGGGTGTCTTCAAAACAACTAGCTAAATGTTGCTTATATTATAAATAGCAAGTCCTTTAGATAACTTTTGTCATAAACTGGACCTAGCTGTGAGGGAAATCATGATTGTGCTGATGGCTGACAGCGTACATGCATTTGAAGTGGAAGGTCCAGCTCCTCTTGCATAGGCATCTGAAAAGAGAGAATAAATTCACTCAGCATCGCTTCAGCCTGGCTACAGAGGAAAGCAAGGCCACGGGTTTTTAGGCAACAGCAGAACCAGCCAGATGCCACCGGAAAGAGCAATTTCCTAATGACTTTTTTTTTTTTAAAGATTTTATTTATTTATTTGAGAGAGAGAATGAGAGAGAGAGCATGAGAGGGGGGAGGGTCAGAGGGAGAAGCAGACCCCCCGGCGAGCAGGGAGCCCGATGTGGGACTCCATCCCAGGACTCCAGGATCATCACCTGAGCCGAAGGCAGTCGCTCAACCAACTGAGCCACCCAGGCGCCCTTTTTTTTTTTTTTAAGATTTTATTTATTTATTTGAGAGAGAGAATGAGAGAGAGAGAGCATGAGAGGGAGGAGGGTCAGAGGGAGAAGCAGACCCCCCACCAAGCAGGGAGCCCGATGCGGGACTCGATCCTGGGACTCCAGGATCACGACCTGAGCCAAGGTAGTCGCTTAACCAACTGAGCCACCCAGGCGCCCTTTTTTTTTTTTTTTAAGATTTTATTTATTTATTTGAGAGAGAGAGAGAGAGAAAGCACATGAGAGGGGGGAGGGTCAGAGGGAGAAGTAGACCCCCCGCCGAGCAGGGAGCCCGATGAGGGACTCCAGGATCATGACCTGAGCCGAAGGCAGTCGCTTAACCAACTGAGCCACCCAGGCGCCCCCTAATGACTTTTTAATATCAGTTCTATGACTACCTAGCCAGGAACCTAAGAGTAGGTTATTGGACATCTCTGGACCTCCGTTGATGCATCTGCAAAATGAGGATTCTACATCTAATTTGAGAAGAAACTTCAATATTACTAATAACTACTAATAAGTATTATATCAATGATGCAGCAAACTATAAGTTGCTGTTCCCTTTTTAACTCTACCTTTGTGTTGGGCATAGAGCCACGGGACACTTGATTCTTACAAAAATTGTAAGCACATCTGGTATTGTTATTACATTATTAAACAGATGAGGAAATTAGGGCCCAGAGAAGTAAGATAACTTGTCTAAGATCAACCAGTTAGTAAATAGCTGAATTGGGATTCAAACCCATGTCTGCCTAAATATGTCCCTTTTCCCCCAACAAAATAATCTCAGTGTTTTTAAATAAAACCTTTTCTTAGAGGTCTTACATTTTTCATAGTAACAGATTACCAACTGTCGTTTGAGGTTTCTCCAAGATTTTAAGATCTCTGACCAACAAAATGGGCAATCTTTTGAGGGAGAGAACATGTTTTTTTTTTTTTTTCACAATTACATGCTTATCATTTAATATCAATTAATTATACCAATATAATTGCTTAAGATTTGTTTTTATAATGAATTAAACCAAGAATCACCAATCTAAAAAAAAAAAAAACAATCCTTACAATGATAAGAAAGTATGAAGTCAGATTTCAACAGAGTGAGATAAATTAACCCCCAAACAAACCCCAATCTTGTGTTTTTGTGGCTTGGTGATTACTTCCACATCTCTGGTTTCTTTCAACAGAATTTAGAGCCCTTGCCTTAGTGAAGTATAGAATCCAATTCTCCCCAGTTTTTTTAAAAGACAAAAACTCTGGGGCACCTGGGAGGCTCAGTCAGTTAAGCAACAGACTCTTGATTTCAGCTCAGATCATGATCTCAGGGTTGTGAGATCGAGCCCTGAGCTCTGTGTTAAGTTCTGCAGTGGGTGTGGAGCCTGCTTAAGATTCTCTCTCTACCACATCAAAAACTAATGATGTAATGTATGGTGATTAAAATAACAACAACAAAAAAAAAGATTCTCTCTACTTCTGCTTCTGCCCTCCCCTACCTCTAAAAAAATAAATAAATAAAAGACAAAAATGCCTTCAGTGTTTGTGTGGAAAAAAAAGGTGCAGTAAATATAAACTCCATCTGGAAATTGGCAAATCACCCCTGCCTGAGCTGGGAGCATGGCTTGCTGCAGCCTCTGTCCCCAGGAGGTCTTGTTCTATTTGTCAATGTTAGCAAATTCTTACTCAGGGAGAGGGTGAAATGACCAATGAACATTTCCTTTTCTGGTCGGAAGCATCCACATTTTACAGATGCAGTTTAAAATTGCTTAGTGGATGCTTTACTATAACTTGATATCAGCAAGACATACTAGACCCTTTCCTCATCTGAAAAATAATGTGATGGACACTAAGCAGAGTGTCTGAAACTCAGGATGGTGTGCCCATGATTTAAAATATCATGTCTTCACTGATGGCTTGAAAATTTCTATCTCCAGCCCCTTATCTTGAGACAGTTAAACGCAAAGGCCAATGAAAATCTACACTTAAGTATCTGGCTGCAATCTTTTTTTTTTTTTTATTGTGGTAAAATACATGTAACATAAAAGTTACCATTTTAACTACTTGAAAGTGTACGATTCAGTGGCATGAGGTATACTCCAATGTTGTTCAACCAGCACCACTATCTAGTCCAGAATTTTTTCATCACCCGAAATGGAAACCCAGTACCCATTATGCTGCAATTCATACCACTGGCCAGACACTACCAGTCACTAATCTGATTTCTGTCTCTATGGATTTGCCTTTTCTGTTTTTTTTTTTTTTTAAATAAATGAAACCATGTAATAAAAAGGAATACTCTGCTGAGATAGTTGCAAACATAGTATTTCAAAAACAAGATTGAATATATTTGCTCAAAAAAGAATATTCTCACACTGTTGTCTTTGTAAATAAAGATCATCTTGACTATATATAGACATGTGTATTTAATAACATGTTACATACACACATTCAAAATTAATAGTGTCAAGTTCAAAATATTTTCAGCCACAGACATAGAGTTACATTGTTTGCTAAAGACAAATCGCTACAGCATTTTAAAGAACGCTTTGCTTTCTTCTGACTTGAGTCATGCTTTTAACTTTCTGAGCTATAATTTTACAGTTGCTGTAGATGCAAACCACACATGTCCACATGGGAAAACCTGTGTGACAGATTTGGGGCTGCTTTAATCTGATTTTTGATTGGCAACTGATTAAATCAGTCAAAACTAGTCAAATTGTTTTTTATTGAAGCTGCCCGTGATGAGCGAACATCAGTTGTCTGATGAAAGGGGACAGTACTGCCCATTTTTGTAGAAGCCTTTCTTTGTGGGCTTCACTTTGTCTAAACCTGGACTCATTGGGAAGACTTAGGAGATCCAGCAGGCAGGGGGAGGGGAGGAAAAAGACACTCTTACTTGATATCTTTGGAATTCGAATTTGTTCACTGCTGCTGCCGTCTCCTCCATCACTGAATGGCTTAATTTCTATTATATAATCTTCATCAAAAGGCAAAGAAAGCTCCACTGATGTTTTATTTGTCTCAATGACAGATGTGCTGCTTTGTCTGTTCCATCTGTACAAGACCTGCCAATACAGAAAGAACAGGTGTCACCTGCTGTCCTCATAAAAACCCCAAAGATGGAGCATTCATCTGGGCACCAGCAAAATGTGGGGACGCTGAGGCTGTCAGGCTGCCCACACACACTGGGGAGACTCATTTATAGTAAGGGGCACATCTGCACCCACTGTTTCCTTATGAGGACACTGCAGCATGGGGACAGGGGTAACAGCAGTCAACCAACACGCCATGTGGCCTCACATAACCTCTGGAAGGTACAGGTAACACACCTGGAAGACAAATTCCTCTTGGAGGGCATACAGAGCTCAGTTACACATGAGGGGCTTTGGCATCAGAATCAACTTGGCCACTGTGGGACTATAGTCCTCTTTACAACCTGGGCTTCATTTTCCTCATCTGTGGATGAGGAAACGATGACACCCACCTTTCTGGGGTGCTTTCAAGAGTGCATAAGGATTGTGTATAAGTGAAGGACTTAGCTCAAAGGAAGCATGTTTACGACAGCTTAAAGGGAATGAGAGATAAACAAACATCGTTGGCAAAGGTGAGAAGCACAAGGCAGGCATCATACATTATTATTATTGTATGAATAATCTGGAGATTATTCATACAATACGAATGAATCCTCTGGAGAAAGCACATTTCAGCCCAGGGAGATGATCTCGGAAAGGCAAGGCAAGGGCAGAAAGCCCCTTTTCCTCCCCCTGGCGACCCCTTTCTGAGCTACGTAGAAAATAGGGGATATTCTGTGGTGATCACTGTCACTCCAGAATTGTCTATAGCTTCAATAGTCCCACTCGTGTTTCCCTTCTTGGCCTCCCCTGGATGGGAGTCTGGGTTGGTGGCTCATTTGATGAGGTTCCCAACTAGGTCTCCTGAAAACACATCCCCCTGCCAGGAATTGCCTACTCTGATTGCCACCAACTCCAACCAGAAACAAAATCTAAAAGCCTGGACAAGCGCATCTTCCCTTTTGGATATAACAACTGTGACGATAACTGTCCCACAAACACTTTCTGATGTTGACTGTGACCTAGGCACCTTAACGATATCGTCATGTTGAACTGTCACAACAATTGGTCAACACAGGCATTATTATTCCTGCCACAGATCAGAAAACAGAGGCTGGATGAGGTCACAGAGCTGGTAAGTGGCAAGGTGAGAACTCCTAAACCCCTACTCCTAAATCATGATCCTCCAATACTGCCAGTTTCTCCTGGTAGTGAGAAACAGAGGGGTGGGTGATCAGTGTTCTCCGTCCTGGCTGTGTGGCAGGAGAACATGGGGAACGTGTAAAAAAATACTGACACCCTAGCCCAGTGCTTCTCAAGGCGGGTGGAGCGTTGGGGGGCTAGAGGGGCAATTTTGCTCCTCTCCCGGGGCGGGGGGGCATTTGGCAATGTCTGCAGACATTTTTGGTTGTCACAACAGGTGCTACTGTTTACTGGGCGGGGGGCCAGGGATGCTGCAAAACATCCTACAATGCAGAGGACATTCCCTTCACTGAGAGTTCTCCAGCCCAAACTGGCCAAAGTGAAGAGGCTCAGAAGGCCTGCTATGGCCCCACTCCAGAGTTAGACTCCACGGAGGTGAGGCTGAGGCTGCGATACTAAAAAAAAGAGTTGATGTGATATTAATGTGGCTGGAAATCCTGGATTAGATCAAGGATCTAACCTGTGTATCAGAATTGCCTGAAGGGCTTGTTCAAACACAGATCACTGGACCCCACCCTGGAGTTTCTGACTTAGTGGGTCTGAGGTTGCACCTGAAAATCTCCATTTTTAACAAGTTCTCAGATAATGCCATGGCCTCTGGTCCAGGAACAGCACTTTGAGACCCTTAAGATTAGCTCACATTTCAAAATTCTGATCTGCTGAAGTTAGAGACATAAGGTCACTCCACTATTGCAATAAAAACCAAACACACATAAAATTCAAAAAATTCCCTTAAAATGGTATAGATCCCATTTGTTCCCTGGCATTTCATCACCTTAATTTATATCTCTCTAATACAAGGTGGAAAACACAATTTCCTTAAGGTGGAAAGATTCATAAGCGCCCCCCTTCCTTCTCTGGAGCATCAGTTGTATCCAGCTCGGCGTCCCCTTGCTAATGATCAGGCTCAAATAAATCCTCAGGCACATTCAGGAGTGTCAAAGCGTCTCATCACGGCCCTTCAGGAACATGGGCTGGCTGATGGGATGCAAGGGCACATCTGGCTTTGAGGAATAAATTGCTTCTTTGATTTACCTCTGGTCCTTGCCAAAGCACAGAGAATTTAACCAGTTTCAAATATAAATCCAAAAGAAACATTTCCAGGAAGAAACAGCCCTGTTATCAGCATGGCTTATCAGTCTTGTAATATTAGGGACTGCATTGGAACCTAAATAAAAGCCTGTAAAACCTTTATTTACACCAAACACTCGGTTCAGCTGACTGATTTGAAGGCTGTGCTTGCATTTCATATAATCCAGGGTGGAAGACAGGGGGAAAGAGTGGATTCATGGTAGTAATGATAACAGTAGCAAACATGATTCAATGCTTACTTTGTGTTTGAACATCGTATGTTCTTTTTTTTTTTAATGAAAAGTAAGGGAAGTTTAATTTTTGTTCTTATCACATTAGACAGTGTCAGCAACCTGAAATTACTTCAGTTGTAGTCCATTTTTCAATGTCTGGGTGAAACATCAAAGTGGAGATTTGTCCTAAGTTATCAAAGATGACAAGTTTTGCCTTGGGAATCAGTAAGAGTTGCTGAAATGGAGCCATTGGATCTCTGATTTTCTCACCAGATGTAGATCAATATATGAAGTGTCCAGACCATCAGTACCCAAAAAGAAAGTGAAGTCACAGCCTCCCAAAGGTGTGATTTCCTTGGACTTCAGTGACCCTTTGGGGATGGTCCTTGGTGCACAGTTCTGTGCTTCTGTTCTTACAGAACAGCTACGGTCCCTGGATATTTTAAATCACTGAGACATTCACGTCATCAAGGTTAACAATAGGGCTCTCAGCTACTTTCCCTCAAACTGCATTTTCTCTGCTCCTTGTCCTTCATTGGATGTCCTTGTATACTACAACAAACAACATTTAGGTGTGTATCTCTATGGCTGTTCCCACTCTTTGGCTACAACCATCACAGTGATCTGGCTTTCGAGACCACCACACCAGGGAGAAAGATGAGGCAGTGATTGGTAGCAGAGCACCTAATTTGTGTTATTTTGACCTGTGCTTCGATTCAAAACACTATCTATAGAACCTGGCAGGGAACCTCTCCCCACTTCACCGACACAGACATAGACTCGGCGCCTGGAGAAGTCCTCCTCACAAGCAACGAGCGCTCTGTCACCACCTTCTACCATGTTATGGGATGCCTGGGCTCTTTGACCCTGGGGAGCTGCATTGTGGCTTTGGAGGAATCTGCCTGACATCTTCAATGAGGCCAGTGAACACTATTTGTTCTAAGTACTAAGACCATCACCTCTTGAGTTAGGCACTCTTACCATTCTGATTTCAAAGATGAGGACGCTGAGACGTGAAGATATTATGTAATTTGCCCAGAGTACCATGAACAGTAAAGGGTATATTTAACATTCAAACCCAGGCAGTCTGGGTCAACAGCCTATATTCTTAACTCAGCCTAGTTTGGCCACCATCTGTGTGGGAAAATTGTTTCCCCTCTCCGGTGTCTGTCTTCACGAATGCAAAACAAGGAGGTTAGATGGTAGAAAACAGATAGCCCATGGGTCACATCTGGCCTGCATATTTTAACTGTTTGGCTCTTGTAGTGTTTATTTTATTTTGAGTTAGATGTCAACACTTAAAACTGTCCAAAAAGTTATACATGAAAAGAATGTTGAGTTTTGCTGAAAAAACTGGAAGATATGTCCACACTGTTGGGCAACAATATGCAAGAGCTCAGAAGCCATGGCTCCTTCTGGACAATGAGAAAATCTCTAATTCATCACAGTCTCCCATGCTTCCTGTTGTTTCACATTGGCATGTGCCCACCTCAGGACCTTTGCACATGCCATTCACTGTGCTTGGAACATCTTTTTCCCAGAAAGCTATCTTTCTTCCTTTTTCATGGTCCAACTGATATGTCTGAGCAAAAGTTCAGAGAACTATGAAGATACTAGAAAATTTCTCCTTTAATAAAAGAGAAAATGCAGTCCCAAGAGGTTAAGTGATTTACTTAGTCAGTCACATAGTCAATAGAGGACCAATATGTGGGTCTCCTATTTCTTTATGCTATATGCTAGAAGACCCTGGGCTCTTAAAAAAGGGCCCAGTAAAAGATCTGGAGATTAGTTTTTCAGGAATGTTTCTCTGTTGGTCCAATACAAATCACTGTGCCATGTAAATGAAAGAAAAGGAATCCATGACAGGGAGCGTTTTCCCGAATCTCTCTCTAATCATAATACCCAAGGTTCTACCACCAACTACACCAACTCCTAATTCCAGCTCTGGTTTTATCAACTACTTTCCCATGCTCTTTAACTAGTTCCTGACCAGTTAAACTAGTTAAACCGCCTATCTATTAAGCTCAACATCTGTGTGCAAAAATGCCACAAAAGAGAGCCTACAGACTGCTTTTGTTTGGCCTGCATTGCACTGTCTCGAATGTTGCTTAAAAGTAAAACAAAAGCAAGATAATACCAACTGCTTTTAATTGTGGCACCAAGGCTGTTCACATTTTCTTTTCTAGCTCTTTAAAGTCAGGTTAACACTCTGGGAACAGGCCAGTGAATCTTCTACAAATTCCTTGCTTCCTTTTCTCTATATAAATCTTTCTAACTCTAGGAACATGAACAAAAATGTTTAACCATTCATGATAGTGTTGATTAAAAAAAAAGACAATCAGGAAAAGCACAAAACAAAGCTGACAGGAGAGATGTTACAAGTGTGGGTCTTCATGAGTTTTTGAAGACACAACCACAGGGTCTTCAACCATTTCTGATTGACTCTGTCTGATTCTAAAGTTTAGGCAATTTTCTACAGTTGGCTTGTTGCCATGGACCATTTATAAAACTCAGAGCAAATCACTCTGGGGACAGAGATGCCTAGAGGGGCTGTGGGACATCATCAGGGAAAGTGAGAACATAGTTCATATGATTTCCTGAGAAGAGACTGTTCTTATTAACATCAGGATTAGGGGCCTCTGCAAAAAAGAAATTACCCACTTTGTATCCTTTTACTTCCGACTCATTATCTAGGGCCTTCACTTGATCCCAATTCAGGATAATTTTGGAGTCCGATGAATTCCATATGATGTTTCCGGGGGGTTGACTTGGTGCTATAAAAAAATTAAGATATACGAAGTCACAGATTATTAAGTCTCAATGGATTCTGAGGAATATCTCCTTACTAGAATTCAAGAGTGGAGGCAATTTAATGGGCTATTGTGTCTTCAAGGTCACTAAAATCTGACGAGATACAGCATTGCAAATGGAAAAAGATTCAGTTGGTCGCCTAACATTTATATCTAAAAGAAGTAGCCCTTCCCAGAGAGGAAAAAAACATTTATCTTTCTGTCCTCTGGAGCAATGAATTTTGCATGGTATTCGGAAAGGTTTAGTTAAAATGCTAAGGTAAATTTGAATCCACATAATGATACCAATTAGTATGCAAATGATCATTGGGAGGTGGGGATGAATCCCTAAATATTTCTGAGCAAAGATGTTCTTACGTGGCTTTCTGGTTGTCACATTGACCGTTGCACTGGACGGGCCTGTCCCCGCAGTATTATATGCCTTGACAGCTAAATGATACAGCGCACTGCCTTTCAAATTGGTGATTTTTGTTGATGTCTGATTTCCAATTGTTCGTATTTTTCTAGCATTTTCTTCCTTGTCATCATGTCTCCAGTATTTAACCTGAGAAAATAAAGGGAAGACCTTGGAAATCATACCTTTTGGGGATATTTCCAATGCCATCAGCTGATTTTTTAAAAAAATGCAGATTCTTATGATGGAATTAATTTTTTTTTTAAAGATTTTATTTATTTATTTGAGAGAGAGAGAATGAGAGAGAACACATGAGAGGGGGGAGGGTCAGAGGGAGAAGCAGACTCCCTGCCGAGCAGGGAGCCCGATGTGGGACTCGATCCAGGGACTCCAGGATCATGACCTGAGCCGAAGGCAGTCGCTTAACCAACTGAGCCACCCAGGCACCCTGGAATTAATTTTTTATACCAACTCGTAAGCAGAACTTTCAGAGCCAAGGGCTTGGTATGCTCTGAGAATTTATCTACAATAGGAAGGGCCCCCGTTTTTGTTCTTAGCTTCATAGCGAGATGGAAAATGGGCACAACCATTGTTGGCTATTTCTCACTTGTCCCCCATATTTATTTTGAGCCCAAGTGATACTGCGTGTGTCAAAAGTCAAAGCTCATTTCACCAACCCTCTTATAAATGCTTAGACCCACAAGTATTTTGGAAAAGATTTCTCAAGTATACCAGAGAAAGGGTGATCTCATAGCGGAATGTTAATGCTTCAACTAATGTCTACTAGAAGACATCGTTCTCTGAAACAAATTCCTCTAAATGGGAATCTGAGTCTTTTTCTCAACAGAAAGTGTCTTGAAGGTGTCAGTGAAGGGTATATCTTTCCCAGACCCAGTGTACATATCTCTTGCTTACCTCATAGCCTTGTATCCGTCCTCTATTCTTCTCCATGGGGGAGGCCCAGAAAACTTCAATGTCTGTGGCAGACAGACTTCTGGCAAAGATGCTGGCTGGTGGTTTGGTGGGTTCTACAGATAAGTGTGGAAAAAGTAATTACTCTATCAGCCTCATCAGGATAGGCTTCTAGATACTGGCATTATAAAGAATAAATAACTCATGGCTGTATAACAGCCCTTAGTGATTATGACCCTAACCATCATTTTACAGAGGAGCCATGATTAATAGCTGGAAGGGAGTGGTGCTTTAGATGGTAAAGACAAAGCCTTTGGCTTCTAAATTTGGGGGTAGGCGGAAGGGAAGTAACCCAGGACTGCTTAAATTTAAGCATCAAGTTTTCATAGCTAGCAATTCCTTTAACACATATCCTTCTTAATTAGCATTTGCCACAGGTGAGAGTCCTTGTCACTGGATTATGAAAATAAGAGCATAAGAACGAAGGAAAGCCAACTGACTTGACTAAGATCCAGGAGAGCTGGCGGACAGCTCAGTCCTAAAATCAACACCATCTCAGAAGTGAACAAATATCACATATAGAGGCAGCATAAATCATACCTTCTTCTGCAGAATATACTACTGTGGTGGGACTGAAAGGGCCTTCTCCCTTATTGTTGAAGACGCCCACTTTAACCTCAAAGGGAGAGAAGGGGCGCACACTCTCGTTCCTGAACACGTATCTGGAGGCATCGGCTGATGCCAGCACTGTCAACATCCAGATCATTTTGCCATAGGGCCGGAAGGCCACCACATAGCCAAAGCCTCTGCCATTCTGCAATTCCTCGGGGACCGTCTGGGAAAGAAGGGAGGTAGTCTTCAGAAAGCACAGCAGTTCGATTCAAACGCTAAAGTTGTTTTATTTCACCCTACCTTCCAACATTCTTATATACCTTCTTGCCCACCTATCTTACTTTGGATTTTGTCAAGAGACTTAGGTGTGGGGCTTGCCATCAGCCTACCTTAGCTGTGGATGAGGTGTTGAAGTAGGGTTAAACCAAAAAAACAAACAAACCCCAATGAGAACCTGCAGAGGAGAGCCGAGCTTCCTGATGGGGGAGACCTAGCTCTGAAGTTCTTAGAAATGATTAGGAAATTCAGTGGATAGTTGATCTAGGATCCAACAATGCAACATGTTCCGTCCAATATGAATCTTCCTCCAGTGCCAAACAGACAAAAGATCTCATTGAAGATCTCATCTTGGCTCAGGCAAGATCTTCCTCCTCAGAACTGAGGAGTTGAACTGGAAGGGGTGAGTAATTTCTTTTACTGCTGGGGCTTTAGTCAAATGAAAGATTTTAACTTTGGGGACTATTGTCTAGAATCTTTCAAAAACATTAAGAACCCTTTATAAAACTCCAATCTCCTCTCTCAAAATCAATTTTTAATAAATTGGTAACTAACCTGCCTCCAAGTTGTTTTAAAAATACCTCATAGAAGAGGGCTCACTCCAGAAGCAAAGCCAATTGCCAGGAAATTGTGCTGGTACACCAAATCTTTTGCTGGCAGAGGTTTTAAATCAAGTGGCTATGCATCAATTCAGGAAGGAAGGAAAACTGGTTTTCTTTGAACCAGCCTTCACGGATATATATACGTATATATTTTTTCTTGTGTTGTCTTCCATTTCATGATTGTTTTTTCTGTGATGAATCCAATTAAAACTTAATTCAACAATTGATGGGCAAGCACCATCTTTTCCTGCTGCCCATCAGCTAGGTGACAGGGAGTGTTTGCATGCCACTGAATTTTAGCTCTTAAAAACACAGGAGATGACTTCTCAGAGTTGTTTAACACAGAGGAAAAAAATAAAATAGCCTAGACTACCATACGTTCCTTTTGTTCCATGATTCATTTACCTCCCAGGTTATAACCAGTTCAGATTTGCTGCCTCCACCACCACTGACGTTAGCTGGGGTGACTTCGGGGACTGTGCAGGAAACAAAAAACAAGTCATGTCAGGTGGTAAAAGCAAATGAGGGGCAGCAAGGTCGCCTGGCTGAAGTGACTCACTTTATTTATTTATTTATTTATTTATTTTTAAAGATTTTATTTATTTATTTGAGAGAGAGAGAGAATGAGAGAGAGCACATGAGAGGGGGGAGGGTGAGAGGGAGAAGCAGACTCCCTGCCGAGCAGGGAGCCCGATGCGGGACTCGATCCAGGGACTCCAGGATCATGACCTGAGCCGAAGGCAGTCGCTTAACCAACTGAGCCACCCAGGCGCCCATGAAGTGACTCACTTTAAACAAATATGCTGATAAACATATCTTTGTCTTTTGAGATCAGAAGCAGTGTGGCCAAGTGGCCCAAAGCGTCAGCTTAAAGAAGTGAAACGTACCAAGGAAACTGCTATTAGTTACCTGTTTCCCATTCAACAAGGTACACAAGGTATGTGACAAGTCTGACCAAATGAGTTCAGCTCCATCCCTAGAGGCCGAGCTTCAGTGGTTTGAAAGGACTGAGGTTCTGGTTCTAATGCTTGGAGAGATGTTTATTAACTATGCGGTAGTACATAAAAGACAGACAATACACACTCAGCCCATGCAGAGCTTACAATCTCTTTGGAGGTAGAGAGCACATGCAGAACAATTACAGAGGCATGTTGACAATAAACAACAATACGGTGCAGACAGATTGAAGTGCAGTGGTGATCTGAAGTAGCAGGCTGCTCAGGGTAGGGTTGGGCTAATGGCTTCTCGGAGGAAGGGGAGTTTTGAGCTGGGTGCTGAAGGAGGTGGTGGACATAGGTTGACCCCTGGCTCACTGTGCTTAACCTCTTTCATCCCCAGTTTTCTCTGTAAAAGAGGGGAAATTATGCTCTGTAAAAGAGGGGAAATTATGCAGTCTCAGGACTGCTGAGAGTAATCAATTCAATGACAGTTTTGGAGGGGGAAAAGAGAGCATGGGGATTGGCTAGTTATCATCATATAAACAAAAGACTTCAGACAGAATTTAAAAATTGGTGACTGGATGTGTTCCCTCGGTGAAAGCCAATGAAATACATCTAGATAGATTTCTGTCCAAAGAGTAGGATCAGAATTCCCATTTGCTTAGAAACCTTTAACAAACATTTGGCCTTATCACAGTTGGGGACTCGCAAAGACCCACACGCAGGCCTCCTACTCCTCAAGAGAGAAGGAAATGTACAACTGAGGCAGATGCACATTATTCTCACCCTGTGCTCATTCAGACTGTGAACACAGAGGGTCATACTAAATTGCTGACTGGGCTTGTAAGAATTGGCAGGATGTTCTGAATCTTAGCTTCTGGGAATGGTTGATACTCTGAGAAAATTTTACTGAATATTTCTGAAGAACTTATTCTTTGCAACTAGTGATTTCTGTGTGTTAATTTCATTTGAAATGTGGGTGTGTATTAAAAAAATAATTCCTCGTTGAAGAATCTTGGTGACAAGTGAGCCAATGAAGAAAGAGTTGGCGTTCCGAAGAACTAAGCACGGGGTGTCTCTCCCTGTACAAGGAGACCCAGTGAAAAGTGAGAACTTAACTCTTGACTGAAACTCAGTAAGCTGAGCATCTACTGGCCTGATTTCTGATCATTATAATCATTCAAGAGAAGGGGGTGCTAAAACAGAGCCTCATTAGGGCTGAAGAGCAGGAAGAATTCAAAGCCTTTCCCTAAGAGATCATAGCCACTGGCACCGACTTTGTGTCCTGGCTGCTACTCACGAGCCTCTTCTGTCCTGCGCTTCTCTGAGGGCCGGCTGGGCTCCCCGATCCCAATCACATTGGCGGCAACGGTGCGGAATTCATACTCGACCCAAGGGTTCAAACCCACGACAGTCGCTGTGAATGTCTTCCCATCAATAAGTTCTGGGACTGAAAGACATCGAAAGGTGGGGATGTTTTACAGGATTCCACGTTAAGCAGATAGGAGCTTCCATCCATCATCATCAGCATTACTGTGTGCAGGGCATTGTAGTTGGTCTGAGACGAGTTGTACAACAGCTGTTACAGGGAAGTAATCCCAGAATTCTCTTTTGCTAAACTAACAAGTTCAAATCAGATGCCAGCAGATGACATTACAGTCTTTAAGGCCCCAAAGCACTTGACTGTAATCATTATTACTATCACCTAATACATTTTTCAGCATTTACTGCACAGTATTGGGCACAATGTTTACTTTTTACAACTGTTCTATGAGTAAAGTAAAATTACTGTCTTCATTTTTATAGATGAGGAAAATGTGCCTTATAAAGATTAAGTTACTGACACAAGATTGCACTGGATTTGCACCTTCGACTGCGTGGTCCAAGCTCTATAACTTACTATAATAATGAAATTAACAATATTACAAACCTATAATACCACTGACAGGAACTGTGCTAACATGTCTCAAGAAAGAATCTGTAAACATAAAAGAAAAGGCCATGAAAAACACAAAAAAGGGAGTCAGAGAGGTAGAATTTGACAGTATTCACCCAGCAGTATTTGGAGAAGGGCTCCTTCCCAAGAGGACATGGCCCACTGTTTGATGCCATAAACCAACAAGCTATGGACATTGTCTCCATGCTCAAGGCCCCAAAGCGCTTGAGTAATCATTATTACTATCACCTAATACGTTTTTCAGCATTTACTGCACAGTATTGGACACACTGTTTACTTTTTACAACTATTCTATGAGTAAAGTAAAATTACTGTCTTCATTTTATAGATTTTTGAGTTCTAAATGGGTTATCATAAAGATTTCCCATGTAGGGCGCCTGGGTGGCTCAGTTGGTTAAGCGACTGCCTTCGGCTCAGGTCATGATCCTGGAGTCCCTGGATCGAGTCCCGCATCGGGCTCCCTGCTCGGCAGGGAGTCTGCTTCTCCCTCTGACCCTCCCCCCTCTCATGTGCTCGCTCTCTCTCATTCTGTCTCAAATAAATAAATAAAATCTTTATTAAAAAAAAAAAAAAGATTTCCCATGTAAGGGGTGCCCGGCTGGCTCAGTCAGTACAGCATGCAACTCTTGATCTTGGAGTTGTGAGTGCAAGCCCCACATTGGGTGTAGAGCTTACTAAAAAATAAAATAAAATAAAATAAAATAAAATAAAATAATAAAATAATTAGATTTCCCATGTGGCCCAGAAGACTCAAAGGAAGGTCTCCTGTGACAAAACTGAGGTCATCATACTGGTGACTAGGATTCAGTGGCTGCCAGCCTCCTTAGGCCACACTAACACAGTCCTAGCCTCCAAAGGTAAGGAGTGTGGGCTTTGGAGTTAGACCATCTGGATTCTAAACTTGAACCCACACTTAGTAGCCCAATGACCTTGCATAAGTCTCTTAACCTTTCCATGCCTTGGTTTCCCTACCATACAATGAGGCTAATAACAATATCTATTCACAACACTGTTGAGAAAATCCAAAAAAAAAAAAAAAAAAGCACCTAGCAGAGCATATAGCACATTGCAAGGGGTCAGTAATTTCTAGTGTTGTTGTTTTTTTTAACCATTATTATTATCAGCGGTAGCATCTTCATCCTCTTCCTTTTCTTCATTATATTTCTGTAGTACTTCCTGTTCTTAAAAATGTTTCACAATTGTTTCTCTTTTGGGTCATAAACAATTCTTATCATGCCCATATCATTATCATGCCCAGAAGAGGAAGATGCAGTCATATAGAGATCTGCTGAGTAGCTGAGTCAGGGCTAGCACGATCCCCTAACTTCCAGATTTTTTCTATCTTTCCTTCCTAAGCACTCCTCTGACTCAGAAGAAAGTCAGAGATTGAGCTGGAAACACAGAATCCCATTTCTGAGGTTGGATAAGCTGATGTGAAAAAAAATGAGGTTGTTAAAATCAATATGATTCATCTGAATTGCACAGAACTAGGCCTATCACTCCATGCATTTCTACCTCAAAACATCAAGACCACACAGCCAACCCTTGGGGACTAGAGGAGTGTGTACCTTGCTTGCAATAACTACTTGTTTGTCCATTCTTCCTCAAATGAAACCTAGATAATATAACAAGCGTCAATTTGGAGGGGCAGGGATGGTATGGCCAACTCACATAGTTTTTTTTTTTTTTTTTTTAAAGATTTTATTTATTTATTTGACAGAGAGAGACACAGCGAGAGAGGGAACACAAGCAGGGGGAGTGGGAGAGGGAGAAGCAGGCTTCCTGCTGAGCCGGGAGCCCGATGCGGGACTCGATCCCAGGACCCTGGGATCATGACCTGAGCCGAAAGCAGGCGCTTAACGACTGAGCCACCCAGGCGCCCCTCACATAGTTTTTAATATAACAAAATCTCATGCCTCTTCATGTCCAAATTTAGCCATCTAAAAAAAAAATAGATAGCAAGTCAAGAGGCTCTAGGCAGTCCTTAGTTACTGGTTTCTTGAGAGCTGTATATAAACTTTACAGAGACTATGTAGACTGGCATAATCCACTGCTTCTCAAAGTGTATCATCAGTAGTACACAGATAATTTTAGGTAATATGCAGATTGATGCATTTTATTTTTACAACTAATATATTTTAATATGTATGTTAAGAAAAAATATAACCAACATACAGACCTAGCATTTCATAGACATTATTGCTTAGGACAAGTTCAAAAGCAAACAAACGTGAGTTGATATAAAGAAAAATATTAAATAAATGATAGTACCATTGACTGAGGTTTAGGAAATACTGCCATAATGTCTCATTCATAGCTGTGTCTGAATAAGAACCTAGATGGCCCTTGGCTTCTGCCACGGTGCTTTGTCCATTATGCTGAGTTTTAGAAGCCTCTGTGAGACACCAGCACCAGGCATCCAATATGGTACCTGTATTGACTGCTTGCCAGCCCACGGAGAACGGAGTCCTGGCTTGAATGACATACATGGTGATGGGGCTGTGGTTGTCAGGTCCAGATCTCCAGGAGAGCTGAGCGGTGGTATCTGTAATTTCATCTATGGTCACAGCCTCTGGGGGTCCCGGGGGACCTGTGAAAGAGCAAGACCCTCAGAAGTGGAGCAGTGCATTCCACATGTCCAAGCAAGTGATTGTATAAAATTGAATGCAATGCTGATCCATTCAACCATTTATTCACCCGCTTACAGATTCATCACTTGTCAATTCCTTTTTGAATGCCTATTGGGTGCCCAACATTCTTCTAGGTTCTGAAACTGCAGAGATGAACAAGACACAGACCCTTCTTTCTGGGGGCTCACTATATAATCAGAAAAAAATAATAGGTGAACAAAGAATCAAAATAGAATACTGGTTTCAAATGCTAGGAGAGAATAGTGGGATGCCACAAAAGCTCAAATTCATTAATTCATCTATCATATATTTACAGGTTTCTGGTATGGGTCAGGCAGTGTTATCTGTGGATAGAGTAGTGATAAATGAAGATGACAGTCTTTTGGAAATGGTCATTTCTAGCACTGAGAATGTGGATTTGAGCAGAACTGGCTTTGGAACTTTGATGGTCACAATGCTGCTCCATACATTCCCACTGCACTGTAATTAGTGACCCCACCCTTGCCCCACGTCGTATGCAAACACACACTTCTATGCAAGGGAACCCCTGTGAAAATGGCCAGTGCTCAAGAGACAAGATTGTGGCTTCCTCAGTACAACTTCAGAACCGGGCTGGAGTCTAAAGACCCTCATTTACAGTTTCTGAAAGTCATACCTGTATTTTTCCATTTATCTTCCTGATGTTCACTGTTTCTGCCCATGTATTTAAACCACAGAAATGAGAGGAAATCAGTTTTAAACGAAGGCTTGGAAATCATAAATAAACAGAGGATGGAAAGCAGTAGGCAAACAAACACAAAGTATCAACCCAAGCAAAGCTCCAGAGGTGTCTTAGATTCCAACAGGAAAATCTCTTACCAGGCAGTTAAATGCATTTGTAGCAAGATATAACTGACCACCTCAGGAGGGAAGGTGATTGTGAGGGAGACATGATAATCCTCATGTCCCAGAGAGAGGAATAAGGAGATATTCCTGGGAGGGCTTTGCTCAGCCCCATATAGCGGTCAAGTGAAGTGCCATGCACTGCTGGGCCATGTCACCGGGCAGGGAAGAAAGACATCTAGCAGAGTGGTGAAAAGTTAAATGTAATTTCCTGAAGTAAGACTTTGTTCTGAGATTCACTCCTGTACCCTTCATAGGATGCCCTAAATTTCTCTTTCCTTTTTTAAAAATCATCTTTATAGACCCACAGGTGAAACTAAATTTATCTTCTCCCTCCTACTCCTGAACGAAAGGTCTGGAAATCTGTACACTGAAACTGATTAATTTTCCATGGTGACATTTCAGCATGCCAGTCTAATGCCACCTGGATAGAGCTGTGGCAAACTTTGGTCTTTGCAACCCTGATTAACCAGATAAAGTCCAGAAGACGGCATCAACGTCTTTTTTCTTACTAGCTTTCTCATCCTAGATTCCCACCCCCAATCCCCATTTTAATGGATGCATTTTTTGATGGCCTTTAAAAACAAAGTACTATAAGTAGAAAAGTGTTCCCCTCCAAACTCCTCAAGGAACTAAATTGATAGAAATTATCTGAGCCCGCTGTGGGCAGCCGAGTAAAGGAAAATGAAGGGGTGGTATGAATTTGGCCACTGGCGGTAAAATGGTACTTTCATAACTTTGTTTGCTCTGTATGCTCCTGCCAATGACCACAGCAGTGTGTAGATAGGACCTCACAGAACGTTTGCCAACTTTGTGTTGGGGAAGTTGGGTCCCTCTTTCAAAATGAGAAAATGAGCCAATGTTTATCCTCTGAACAAAATGTTCACATGGTTAGGGGCTCACAGATGTTTTGGTCAAGGCAACAGAAGAGGGAACGTTGGTGTGAGACCAGTGCCTCAGCTTCTCTGCTAGTGAAGAAGGGCCTTTCTACCTGCCCATAGCAGGCTGTACACTAAATAAAGTAGGAATCAGAGAATCAAGGGGGCTGGAGCCAAGACTCAAAGCTTTACCAGTTTCAGATACAAAAATCTCTTACAGGGCAGTGAAATGCATTTCTGCATCCTCTCTGTAATATGCAGAAAAAGCTGCAAGGGCAGAGCTAGAGGAAATAAAACGAAATATTATGGTTTAAAATGGCATATTAATTTATTGGCTTTATTAACTGATTAGACCAGATTTTCTTTTAGACTGAGTTTGCAAATTCCTCTTGGTATTTAATGTTATTTTCTGTGAAATGAAGTATACAATATCATTTAAGAACTTCAGGTATTACTGATTTAAATATTTATTAGTCTAATTTATTGGTGTTTAAACTGCTGATCTGAACATTATCCTAATTAAATAGAGGATAAATTTTCGGGAACAGAGTTCTTTTGTCCCCAGGGGGAGAGCAGACCAGCACTCATGTATTTTAAAATGGAAATAGGGGGGAGGGGAAAGATGGCGGAGGAGTAGGGGACCCTATTTCAACTGGTCCCCGGAATCGAGCTGGATAACTACCAGACCACTCTGAGCACCCACGAAACCAGCCTGAGATGTAAGAAGATCTGGATCTCTACAAACAGAATATCGCAGGCGGTTGGTTTTGAGGTATGAAACGGAGAGCCGTGATCCTGCGGGCAGATATTGGAGGATAAACGGCGGCGGGAGGGGATCCTACACCGCCGGTGAGTGACAGCCTCGCAGGCTGCGGACAGGGCACAGACTCGCAGACCAGTAGCATCAGGAAAGGACTTTAGGGCAGCCCCTGGGGTGGAAAACCAGACCAGCGGGGTCGCGCGCACGTGAACTGCAGCCTCCGAGACGGAAACCTGGTGCGCCAGGGTCCTGCCGGTGAACTGCAACCCCCGGGGGTGGAAACCCCAAGCG